>NC_039258.1:26028021-26305927 GCF_003368295.1 Carassius auratus
AATAAAAATTTTATCTATTGGACTCAGAATACCTTGAGACACCCTGGCAACCACCACTCTAGAAATCTAGAAGTCTGGTTAAATATGAAGTGTTTAGCAATCAAAAAGAACAAACATTAGCAATGAACATACACACACGGTCATGGAAGAGTGAATATAAACACAGGTTGTATACTTTCACAGTATGGTTTCAGTGTAACACTCACAAATATCTCCTCTTATTTCAAAGAACAAATATACAGCTCACAGTCACACCAAGAAAGAGGGACAGAGCAACAGGGGAGATAAAATGAGAAAGAAAAAAGAGGTACAAGGAAAGAGAAAGTAGATGACAAGGAGAAGTTGCAGCTGGATACTGCTCGTCTTAATACCACAATCTGAGCGAGTACTCCACACAGTTTAAACCGGACCTTTCCACAATCTAATGGCAGCTAGTCAAAATTAAATTAAACTTTCAGAGCTCTTGCCTGAGCCATGTGGAGTCATAAACCTTCATTCCTGAAGAAATGAAAAAGATTTGTTCATTTTAATGTATAGCAGTCTCTCAAAGCTCAGCAGTGGTGAGAGACTGAGAGAAAAATTGGACGAGTGCTTAATTATAAAAGCCAGAAGTTTCAATAGCTAAGTCATGTGCCATGAACTCTGAAAAAGTTCATCTGCTTCTTAAACATGGGTCAAACAAGCTGACAGACTCAAAAGTAGCATTTCATTATTTTAAAACCCATATGATTTTCTTTTTCTGTGAAACACAAAGGAGGAGAAGTAAAAAAAAAATTAGGGGTTAATATTTAGTACTCCAAAATCAACTTAATTTGTTTTGCCACTCTAAAGTCAAAAACAATGTTTTCTTTGTAGAGTAACAGAACTTTAAAATAGGTTTTAAAATGTTCTCCATTACATTACACTTAAAAAAAGACTTTACTGTTGGCTTTTGATTAATTTAAGGCATTCTTGCTGCAAATTAATATTGTAAATTATAAAGGGAAACTTTTAACTTCATATACTGTACATTACAAATAAAGAAAATCTAAAAACAAATGAAAATGAACAACAATTTATGCAATTAATTTATATTTGTTTAACAGAAATTGATACATCCAAACACTGCATTGTGAATATCAACTAAAGTAAACAGAATTTATTTTATATATTTAAACATATTCTTTTAATCATTAAGACTAATAACTTGAGGCAAATAACTGCTCACTTTATGCTTTCATTGTATGCAACAGATCAGAAATAATGTTCTTCAAATTTTTTATTTTTTTATGTTCCACTTAACATAGAAATTCAGACTGGTTTGGAATGACATGAGGGTAAGCAAACCGCCTTTCATTGCACTGCATAATGAAGATATAGACAAAGGCCAGTCATTGCGGAGAATGTCAATGAAGCAGAATGATGATTGGTTAGAAATCACAACATGCTTGCAAACATCATCCTTTTTTTGTGCGTGTGCACTGACATCAAGTATATCAGTCATGACACGTTTGTGCACATAATCCCTCCACATTACCTTCTCACACACAAACATGTACTGTGGCTCCATGCTAATAGCAAACGAGTGCATGTCTAGTTATAAAGTCTGACCCCTGGTGACAAAAACAACATGCTGATCCGCTGATGTTAACATTGTGGCTCCACAACAACACAACCAGTCCTGTAATCAACCCTGCTGAGTCAGCGTTTCCCTGTCGCTCTCTCTCTCTCTCTCTCTCACACACACACACACACACACACACACTACACTCTCTCTCTAATAGAGGGGAATTACAGAGTGGTGTGCCGAGTAAAGACTTCAGCTCGAGGCAGGATGGTTCTGTGCGATGAGTGATCGGACCCAGACGGACCATTGGAGCCACACTGAAGTCAGATTCTCCACACACCTGATATTCTGGACAGTTTTGGGGACAAAAACTAAGTAAAGCTTCATTTATTGACCAAAAAAAGCAACATGGTCTAAAATGGTGTTAAATTACACATAGTAAAGGGAAAATCTAGTCATACAGATGTTTTCAGCCAAGTGCCTTCAGCATTTCTGTCAGGGCAATGGTAGCATTCCCAATTGCAGCCCGAGCACTTAGATACAGTGATATTATATATGGCTGTTTATCAACAGGCTCAGGGAGCATAATTTTTCAACATATCTGTAAAGCAGAGTCACATGTTAAGAATCCTGAATCTGGCTTTCATTAGTTTCTAGAGACCCAAATACATGCGCGTGCACACACGCGCCGTAGAAGGCAACAGTTGGAGGCCATAGATGGAGATCAGAGAGGCGGCACACACACAGGAGCGAGAAAAGCCAATAGATGCTGATTACTGAACTTAAGAAATGTCCTGGACACTGTACACAAATGTCATGAACGCTCAAACAGAATCCCTTTACCAGCATTTACAGGCAATGGTTGAAAATGTGAAAGAAAAATGTGAAAAGTACTTTACTTATACAAGTCCGCAAGCTGGAGTAAAATAATGTCAGAAAAAGATAAAGAAAGAGACCTCATCCTCAACTCTAAGAAAGTCATATGATTAAACAATGTATCACATCTGTGATAAGGAGAGTCCGATGCAGATGACAGACGAGACGAAAAGAGTGTGCTTGACTGTTTTTAGAAAGCTTAGAATAAAAACTGTTTAACCTTAAAAGGTGGTGTGAGATTGTACATTAGACTGAACGTGTTTTTTACACTCCTGTCATCTACACAAACCCCAGGCCAGCCTGATACATTCCAGCTCTAGTGAGGTAAAAATCATAAGGTGAAATCCAGATCAGAATCATCAGCGGATTTTATCTTGGCCCATCTCCATTTCACAACTTAACTCTAGCAGAATCAAAAGGGACGTTCATGTGGACACAGATCATTTTTTTGTTAGTTTTAGGTGACCTGCGTTTCAACTTTATCTGCAATGCAGCAACTATCAGTGAAAGTGCAGACAATGACGTGTTGCTCATGAAAAAAAAAAAAAAACCTAACGAACAAAAATAAAATAAATAAATAAAAACATAAATACAGCCCAAGCACTAAAGTCTTTCAATCAAATGCGATTGGTCTTGCAGGAAGGATTGGTATCTCTGACAGAGTCTGGTTTAGTTAGTTGCAAAGGTTCATGGGTTTTGAGGTGAAGACCCATTTATGGAGGTCCTCTCAGCAGTCAAACTCTGAACAACAAGCACAGTGTTTAACCAACATCAAAGCAGCAGCAACAGTTACATAGTCACATTACCAATTACAGCAACCAGACCACTGTAACTCAAACTACAGGTAGATCTGCTCCTCTGAAGTTCTCCACGACAGAGAAAATGTCACCAGCATCAGACAGCAGTGGTTTAGACACCCGATACTTCAGAGCCGGCTGGGTCACTGACTAGACTATTACATATACTCTTTACTCTCTCTGGCGTCTCGCTCTTAAAGTCGAGGTCTGTCCGTTTCTACATTTAACACTATCTCCACATCTCCTTGTCATTCTCTCTTTGTGTCTACAGCTTTTGTTGGTGAAGTATTCCCTGTACAGGCGTCAGTGTTGCTGAAGAGGCCATTGTTGTGGGTTAAGAGAGGATGTGGGGCCCTGCATGTATTACGAGCCCCATGGGTATAACATAGTGCGTGTATGTTTGTCCATGCAGCCAAGTATAGCCTTGACAGAGATAAAAAATTCAAGACAAGGCCGTCTAATAATCCTGCTGTCATCCATGTTAAATCAACAACTTTAGAGAGAAAAATATTTTAATTAGGTTTCTTATTCTTAATTAATAGCCAAATGTTTACTTGTCTTCAATTAACAATCTTTTTTGTCATATTAATGCTGCTGACAAGAATTATGAAATTCCTATGGTATCAAAGGTTCTGATATCATAAAGACCTTATTTAAAGCAAAAAGAACTATATTGTTAGATGTATCGTTACCGTGAAATAAAATTACACATATCGTGATAAAAGATTTTGGTTGGATCGCCCAATCCAAGTGTGGATGCTATAGATATATTGTTCTTGGTGTAAACAAGCTTTAAAGGGGTCTTGTGATTGGATTTTGAAAATCATTATTTGGTGTAGTAGAATATGTTGACATGCTTTTATTTTTCTAGAATTGTACATTTTTGTAGGTCCTCTATGCCCCGCCTCTCTCAAACAAGTCGTTTTCTACAAAGCCCCTCCTGCCGAAAAGCACAGTCTGCTCTGATTGGCTAGCTGCCCCAGTGCATTTTGATTGGCCAAAAACCAACAAATGTAACGCCCTTTTCCATAATGGCAAGCTTCAACTTTCAACATAAATCTAAAGACAGTAAATAATGTCCTTAGTTTTACCATCAGTATGAAAGAGGAAAAAAAGTCACGTGACACACAGTGATGAAGCTCTTATGTGTTTGCAGTACACAAGCCAGGATTAAGAAAGCTAACGCCACTGTAATCTGACCCTGTCTCTCTCTTTCTCTCACTCTCACACACACACACACACACACACACACACACACACACAAAACACGATACTCTAAACGGAGCAAAACTACGCATTTGAACGGTCAATAGCAAATACTTAAACTATTAAGAACACACTTACAGAAGCCGATTTAGAATATGCTCCAGATTGTCATAGCAAAGTTCGAATTGGCCCTTTTTTTTTTAAATAGCCTTTGCACAACTAGCTTTGTAAGCTACTCTCCTAGGTTTAAAAAAAAGAAAAAAAAAGAAAACCTGGTCACCCATAAAATGCATTGCACCAATTTGAACATCTGGATGGTGCTGTTCTGTTGTAAAAAAATGTTTAATGATTCCTTATTCCATCTACATTAGCACCAAGCTAAGACTTTTTATAAAATTAATAGTAAAAAATAGAAGTTGAACATTCCCAAATTCCATTCAAATTTTTCTAGAATCTTTTTTAAACCCTTTAACGCGTACGATCACATCGGTGTGATCAGCCTTGGCTGATTAGAAATTTAAGTGCGTCACATCATCAACTGCTGAATTTAAATCCACTTTCTTGCTTTGGCTGGCTCAGTACCAGATAAGATGCTCTAAGCACAAATATTCAGTGTTTTCAATCATATAATGCTTATTTTAGGTTTCATACATCTAAATACAGACAAGTAAACAATTTAGTTTTGTAAAATACATGCTGATAGAAACCTCAATAACGATCCTGACAAATATAATCTGACATGTTTTTATTGCTATCATATACAGATTGTGTAGGTAACTATAAAGTTTACTCTGCCCTTCTCCGTGTTTACCAGAGACCTAATTCAATGTGTTTCGGTATGAGAGGATGAATTTGTGTTGTAAATCCCACAACTCTGAATCAGCGAACTAACATGGCAGCGCCCAGCACCTGGTATAGATCAACTAACACGGTCGATATAAGTGTTTAAACTACCAAATAGATTTACTTGCACATATTTCAGAATCAGAATCCTAAATATCACATTACAGGGGTCGCTTTAACCCACCGCATCAGTGATAAAGTAGCCCAATTCTGCGGGAAAACCACGGCCTTGGCAACACTTTGGATGCTGAAATCACTGCGAGCATCATGCACTTCAGTGTGTGTAGTAAACGAAAACTACACATCATTCATTCATACAGAGATATGATTGTGTAATATGACTTTATGCTCACGTGTATGAACTAAAAGCTCTAATGGAAGTGACACTTGCACGTGGTTGCGACAACCAGAGGCGGCACAACATTATGCAAGAAGAAACAGCTACATAACACACTAAAGAAAAGGAAAAATAGAAATCGCATCATATGACCCCTTTGAGAGGTTGTGGTTTCATATATGTGCGTAAGTGCTGCACTACAAAGCTGAAGCGTGTATAATAGATCAGATCCTACTAAAAGGAATGATTAATGATGTGTCAGACAGCACAATGCCTCTGAGAGACAACTGTCTGATGAAACTCGAAACACACGGTGTCTGATGAGACTGGAATCTATTAAGCGATATTATTTTCCTTCCTATTCTGTTCTTTTACATATGTTAGTGTATATCCACTGTGCCATCCTTTCATTGAAGACATAAGAACGTGATGATTAAAGTCTTTTAAGCTGACAGAAATCAGAACCCGTGTTGGTTTCGGGTAACATTCACTGTTGCACTATCACTGTGAGAACACGGTGGTCCTATGTGGGAATGCAAAAGATCGAGGGCTCCTCACGGTAGCAAAGCAGGGCTCGACAGAAGCATGACTGCTGCAGTTAGGTAAGCTCCTGTGGGACTCATAAAAGTAAGGCATGTGTTTGTGTTTGGGGACATGTAGTCAGTAAATTAGCAGAGGATGACAGAGCCGTGGAGTGCACCAGACGACTTTACCAGCAATGTGGTTTCTTTTTCCTCTCAAAGAACTCTGTTAAAAAACCTAGTGAGCTGACTCACTGACTATTACCTACACAGGCAGTTGCGTTCTAAGGCAACATCCTAGCCATTACAGAACCTTGTACAGAACCAGAAGTGGCCAACTTTAAATGCTTGACATCGATTTTAATAGTTTGATGATAGCATGTTATTAAATTAAATAAATACTAATAAATAAGATTAAATATAATTAAATAGTTTAAATCACTACATTTACGAATATTTTATGATGAATAGGGCTGGGCGATATATCTAACGATATGATCATGCGCATCTAATCAGTAAAGCTGCTTCGGTAATCACCGCTAAAATCGTCATCACTTGCTAATAATTGGAGTGGCATTTAATAGACAGAGCCGTAGATTGCTGACAAGCTACGCCATATCGCGTTCATTATTGAAGGCGATTCATCTGCGATAATGTCCAATATTAGTGTTAAATTGTTGGACTTTAAAATTAAATCTATTATTGATTTTCACAGTTGACTGATTTTGCAGAACATTTAGACTGATAACTTCCGTGCGCAGATGCGATATGACAGTTGCATCCGAAGTGAGTTTCTCCCATCTCTTGCTCCACCCATGCACGATAATATTCTCATGGGCTTGACAAATTTGACGATTTTAAAAATGACTATGTCGCCCAACACTAATTCATAGTTTTCAGTTTTTTTTGTCTGATTGATACGTTTTTAAACCAAGTAGTATTTTTAGTATAGTAATTAATGTATATAATAATAATAATAATAATAATAAGTATATGTATATAATATATATACTTCGTTTAAACACATTGTTTTATCAATGGATTGCAGATCTATTTCTTTTCAAAATAAATATCATGAAAAAATCTTCATGAATATTAATGCTTGGGGAAATCAAAAATAAATACATAAGGAATTGCAAATGTATAAACTTTTTGTTTTGCTTCCTCCAACTAGCTTAATTTCTTTTACTGAACTCAAATTAATTTGATTGCATTAATAGAAAAAACATCTCTTCCATCTTTATTTGACCCCCTAACTCTAGCACTCTTTATTCAAATTCTATTCTTTTTGTATTCTATTGATTTTCTTTTTAATTAATTATATAATAGCATATAGATTTTGATTGCTTCCATTGTCCTCATTTGTAAGTTGCTTTGGATAAAAGTGTCTGCTAAATGACTAAACGTAAAATGTAGACTGCCTTCTCCTCAGAGGGAAATTAGCTTTCATGTTAAAAGCATACCTACGCTGCCTCAGAATACGTTCTCCATAGGTAGCTCACCATGTTTTGCAACAGAGCAATAAAATAACATCCCTCATTTTTGTAGCACCATCAACAAAGTATTTTGCACCAAGTAGGGGGCTGAATTGGAAACTGGAAGAAAACAGCTTTGTGAGCCAAGGGCCGGCTGCAGTGGTTTTTGGGTATAAGAAGGGATCAGGCCCCTGAAGGGTGGACAAGAAGGAGAAGAAGACTAAGGTATCTGTAAAAAGACGTGGATGTTAACCTCATCAGATCCGAGACAGAACGTGGTCTGAAGAGTGGAATGAGGAAGCGAGGGACGAGAAGGTTAACATCCCATACTTAGATACAGACAAAGGGCCTCCAGAGAGACAGAGCAGGATGGAAGGAAATAAGGGATGTGAAGCTCATCACCTCAAATAAAAACAGAGCTTAAAAGCAGCTATGGAAGTAAAAAAGTAGTAGTAAAAAAAGTGAAAGCGTTCGAAGATGGACACCATAATCTTTGTGTCCAACATGGGCCACAGCGTCAGCAGACCCATTAATCACCTTGTGAGTGGGTGTGTGAGCAAGAGAAGCATCAGATTTGGTATAAACAGGGGTACTGTGGTTCAGTAGTCACAGATCGTGTTTCTCTGCATTATACATGGTTATAGTTACCAGTGTGCTGCGCTAAAAGCTGCTATTCCATTACTCACTGTCCTCAGGGTGTGTGGGGCTGTACGTCCACTGGGACCTGAGATCATTCCTTTAGTGACCACTGCTGTATTTGTATGTGTCCAGGGCCCTCTCAGGACCTCTGTGAAAGGTCATTTGTATAGTGTCTGCTCCTTTGTGTGCACATAAATCAGATAAGAGTAGAACACAAACCCTATTAGAAGCTAAAAGCAGAGACAAAGAGACAAACAAAGACGGTAACGGGAGTATGGATCCGTAGGGAGACGGGGCTTAAAACTTGTCATCAGAGACACCTATCTTATGCGCACACACAGAGAAAGGCAAAAAAAGCCACCTTCCATGACACATTACAAACAAACCGCATTAACAGACAAATCCCATGGGAGAAAAATCTTTTAAGTCTAAAATAAACTTTTTAGGATGCCACTGACAAACTGCCAGAACAGTTACCAAAAATTAGACCAGCACAACCACAAAGCCATCTTAAATTCTCCACACCTAATGAACAGCTGTCAAATATAATAATGTACTGATACCATGTTACTAGTCTAAATTAAAAGAAATTTTATATTTATCAACCAATATTTTATCTGCATTTTCTAAATAATAATGAACCAAACAATAAATGTTAGACAGCACAGACATGTTTATCAAGAAGATACTGTGGACTCTTAATTATTAAAACAGCAACAAATAGGCTGTTTCAGGACAATCAAAAGCTCAAATAAACTACATTTTATCATGAAGCTAGCTAACTAGGCAATGCAAACTCAACCCAATTTAGTTTGAAGGCTTTAGTGTGCATCCTTTTAACAGCTGCTCTTCAAGTTGTCGCCTGAGAGTTTTTTCCCTCTCTGGGGGCCTGGCAGAGCAGACTCTACTGGTGACTCCAGCGGGGGAAAACTAAACCAGATGGACACACAGAGAGCTCTAGGGGGGAAAAGATTGCCTTTCCTACCGGAAATCATGGCATTACTCACCTGAGGCTATGCTCCGCTAACCAGCCCCAGAGAGAAGGTGGAGGGAGAGAAGTGGGTGCCCTGAGAGCATAAGGGTTAAATTGATTGTGTGTGTGTACGAAACGGGGCTGCTGTTTGCATAAGAGAGCAGAGAGTAGCAGGCCCTTAAATCATTAAGATCTTCTAAAGCTCATGGGAATGGAGCAGCTGGGTGTGAGAATGTTTCAAATCTGCTGGAGGGTCAGCTCTCCACCAAGATGCTTCATCTTCAATATTACTGAAGAAATACCTATATGAAAAAGCTAGTGAGAAATGTCTTTGAAACTGATTCTGATTCTTGACAACTTCAAGAGGCTCACAAATTAAAAGCACACCTTTCTCTCATACTGAAGTATTTCCTAAATAAATAGAGAGAAATGAAATATTTTGACTGTAATCATTGTACTATGTGAGAAGAAGGAGACCAAAGTGATATGAGAAACCATAAAGTAGCATGAAGAAAACTGGTTGCCTTGGACAATGGTTACTGTGTAACACATATCATATAAAAACATTTGACCACAGAACGCCACGAATAACAAAATATAAATTAAGTGTTCCAGAGAGCGGTTAAATAAACGGTGATAACCAAAACAGTATTTTATTAAATAATCACTTTTCGTGAGGTGGAAGACAAAACAGCACAAAGAAATCTGTGAACATTGGGAAGCAACTCCATAAATCAATGAATCTGTGACTTGTATAAACCACTTGGCCAAATCAGACAAAAGATGCTTCTTGATAGAAGCTGAAATACTGTCACATTACTGAAGAATGCAATTATGTTAGAAGCACAGCTGCTTTTAGTTACTTCCCAACACAGCATCTGACTACACCGGGGCTAACAGATTATACTGTACTCAAGCGAAGATTTGGTCTAAGAAACTTAGGAAGTCACTAAGAAGTCTGGAAAAGCAGGAGCAAAGGATGGGGAAACTATCAGTGTGAAATGACTTTGATGAGATGGATACTTACCATAAATTTTACTTCCAGAGCCCTTATGTAGAAAACCTCTACACTGACTATACAGTTACTATACTAACAGACTTTAACACACAATGCTACTGGCCTACACACAGGAACAATGAAGGGTGATTCATGGGCAGAGGTATGAGATGAGCCTTTGTTAGTCCTGAGGATTTTGATCCTGCAGCTCTAATCAGGATGAGAGATATAAATGATGAAAGACTCAGACAAATACATTAAAGCACTGCTGCTTCAAGTCCATTATGCTTTAAGAGTAAATCAACCAGCTCTGTTCAGAGACCTGTCTATTTCTATATAATAGACGTTATGTTAGTACTGCCTACAGTACAGCAACATGGTAACATTGGTTATTTTCTAACTGTATACATTTGGCTTAAATATTTTGACATTTAAAGGAAACATGCACTGCATTTCATAGAATTAAAAAATAAAATATAAATAAAATAGTTGGGTTATGCTGGATCTGCATTAAAAAAAGTGGCTAGTTTCAAGTTAAATGATACGAGTACTCAATTACTGTCAGAAAATTTTCTGAACAGGAAGGAAACAAATCATGGACAAAAAGTGTCTCTAGTGGGCAAACGCCGGATGAGGATAATGTACTGACAGTAAATGGCCTTAAGTGTAAGACCATGATTAATGCTTGCCGTCAATCTCATTTGCCTCCAGGTGGAAACCTTTGTGAGAAACAAGCATTTCCTCTGTTGAGTAAAGGGATAAAACACACGGGTGTACACACAAAACTCTGTAAACACTATAATCCAGTGGCTTTTAAAAAGCCTTGCTCTCCTGTTATTTATTAAAGCTTCAAGACATGAGAAGTCACGCATTATTGTGACTTTACCAAATGGCGACAACAACAAAAATGATTAAAAAGACAACATTTCCATATTATACTTAGAGTATGAAGATTGACCATACCCCTATCCCAGAATACTAAACCTCAGGGAATAGCATGTCCCATATCATTTCTGCTGTGAACCTGAATGATACCTTAAACAGTGCATCTTGAGGTGTGATATTACTTCTCCAAGCAATGGGACGAGGGCTTTCAACAGGGCAACAATAAAACAGCTGAAAAAAATGCACTGAAAGATGGGCCCAGGCCATATCTAGGGAGCACAACATCATCTGGAGGGGGCTCTTTCGGCCAGTGGAGCACGTACCTGCTAGCAACCTAACCTTGGTGCAGTGTGAATGCTCTGATTTGTTAACGTGCTCGAAAAAAAAAATGCATCACAGACAGAGCTTGTGAACCTGGAGTTAGGCATATGCCAACTCCGTTCTCGCGCGTCACCTAGGGACACTGCATTCTGATTGGTTCGGATATCATACTACGGGAAGTCGGGGCCAATTTAGAAATCACGCACACTCAAATAGTGATTTTATTACGATTTCAATTATTCGCACAGCCCTACTTCTCATCCTTAACAACATCAATTTCATGCTCTTAAAATGATATAGTTTACTGCTCAGCACTAATGGCAACACTCTGGAAATCTGTGGAATCAATACAATGCTCACATCCATCATAAGGACGTGTTTTAACACCAGGTACTACAGTTACATGAACTGACATTTCCACTCAGACCCAAGATACACCTCACATTAGCCATCCCTCTCTGTGAACATGTCGGAATGCCAAATCTGACCGCATGACACGGGGGCTGAAGCCAGGACACACCACACTGGATGCCTTATAAGTCCAAAAACCTCTTTCTGCCTCTCATCATCCAGCCCATACTCCCCCACTATTTCTTCTTTTCTCTTCCAGAAGACGTCTAAGGCACTAAATCTATTAGCTAGCACATTCTTGTGTTTTTGAGTCTTCACTCAATAATGAAATAAAAGAAAACTGCCAGACTGCTTCAGATAAGAAAGAGAGAGAGAGTAGAATAGTGAGGGAAGGAAGAAAGGAGCTTATTTTCTTAACTCACCTTAGTGAAGAATACTGAGAGATGAGTCTCGCTGCCAAGGATCCAAATAGGGAACTTTGGAGATTTGAGAAATGCGCCAACCTTTAAAAGCAGAAAAAAAAAAAACTGAAATCGCAGTTGAGCGCCAATCTCCATACCAATGCCATGACGGCCTGGTCAGCCACATTCCAGAACCATCACGAACAGGTTGATTCACTGCGATAAGTTGATTTGTAATACTTACAGGAACTGCCAACTATTCAATCAATCAGCTTATGAAAATGATAGGACGCCAATTTACACATTAATCACTAGAACTGATTATGAACGGTTGATTGTATTATTATAGGAGCACTGAAACATGTTCTACATCAGGGATGGTGAACATCAACTCCTGGCTATATATGGCCCCAGAGACCTTTTAAACAGTCTTGCAAGGCCATTTAAAAATTTTACTTATAAAAATAGCCTTGATTTTATTTATTATTACAAAATAATTATTATTAAATTACTGTCAAAAAATATTGCCAATTTTTTACAATTTGATTACATTTATTTTTCTAATGTTTAAATCACGAGAATGTACACAATTAGTTAATTTCCTTCCACAATTTAAAATGACTACCCCCAAGAAAATAAAGATGAATGAATTTTCAGCCAATGCATTAATTGCAAGTTATTTTTATACTTTGGCTGTGAACGTTCCTCAACAGTCTGCACAATGCAGTTTCATCATCAGAAGAGTCTGCTATATATACACACACACTTCATATACACACACACACGCAAAAAACGGTTTTAAGTCAGTTATTTCTATGTTTTGATGTAGTGTGTCAGTAAGAAATATCAGTTTACATTTCCAAACATAATTATTGCCATTAAATGTAATAATCCATTGAGATTTTTGTTTGCACATGGAATCTGACATCAGCCGGTGCTCCAAACAGAGATCTGATGTCATCATCATCAGTCTGTCTGGAATAACACGAAGAAACAGAACAAACTGAGACAGGCTAAATCCAGAAAAACTGTGGCAATGTCTCCAAAACTCTTCAAGAAACCTGCAAACCTACAGTACAGAGCAAAGTTTTAGGCACTTGTGCAAAGATAATGCCTTAAATAGATTTTAATAATTAACTTCCATCAACCTAAATAAATTAAATCACCATTTGGTGTGACCACATTATGCGTTATGCAATATGCGTTAAAATACTAGTGGCCTAAAAATTTTTCACAGTACTGTATACACACACACCTTACTGACGCCAAACTTTTGAACTGCTGTGTAAATTAATTTTGTTATGAAAAGTTCCACACCTCTGATCCACATTACAAATGCTGAACGCACAGAAAACCACAGCCACCAATCAAAACCAAATTAAAATGGAATGAGATGAGAGTCAGCTGTTTAACACAAGACTGCAGAATTGTTCAAGAGATCAGAGTTCAAAGTGTAGCTCTGCACACTCTACCTACAGCTCGATCTCCAGCAGTGCATCCAAACACTGAAAGCCCTCACACTCAGCTCACATCACTCAACAGGTGAGTATCAGCAGCAGATTTGGGCGGGAGGGCGTTCCAGGGGTGTGCGGATTAAAATGATCATGAATATTGTGATGGAGGCTCAGATGGTTCTAAATATGAGGTGTTACATTCCTGCATTCCTCTAGTCCAAACACTGCTCACAGCACATATCCTGAAGCTCTGCTTAGCACAGTGCCATTTAAAACAAAGCAGCTTCTTAATGACTTTCTCCACAGGTTAAAACAATAGAGTCAATTCCTGCCCAGGCTCATAAAACATACAGGATGTATGCGCTAGGTGCCAGATCTCTGATGTTCACCCTTTAGAGGGCAACACATTAGTTAGGGAGCTGAGAGGCATTTAGCATCTGAAAAAGAGTACCACTAACTAACTAAAAAGAAAAGAAAAGAGAAGAGAGAAAAAGGGAAGATGATAAAATAAGAAATGGTAAACAGAAGAGAAAAATGAAGGACATGAACAAAAATAAAATAAAACAAACTAAACGACGCAGAGAAAAGACATAATTTTAAATAAAATATAAAAAAAAACCACACACACAGAATTCCAAATTTAAATAGTTTTGTGTGTGAGAACAAACCTAGAGAATATCTGTTCCTCATCAGAAAAATTTGTAAAAAAAAAAAAAAAAGAAAAGAAAACAGAGTGATGACTGCCACACTAGTCTGCAGTCAGTATATCAGTAAGTTGTGTTGCAGTTACATTTCCCTGTATGTATTCCCTGAGATGTATGGCTGGAAAACAGCAAAACCACAAAGCTGTGAGTTTTGGCATCTAGAGACTCTGCATCTATAGACACCTAACCCTTGCCAAAATTGGTTTCCAGATTTATGTAGAGAACACCATCTATTTACTGTAGAGAACACCATCTATACAACATGAATTATAAATCTAACTACAATATTGTAAGCTACTGTGAGGGTGCTTATGAGTAGACACCCACCTTGCAATAGCGCAGAGACTCCATAAGTGTGAGGAAGCCAACAGAGGCCTGCTGATGGATGCCATGAAGCTCTACAGCAAACAAAAACAAAGTAATTAAATTCCTCTCAACTGCACAAAAATAAACAGTCTAACATAAAACACTTTGAAACATAATGACCCTAGCATTCTCTCAGCAAGCATTTTTAAGTCTGTTAAAACTTGAGCAAAACATTAGCTAATGCTGCCACCAAGTGGTCTGCAACAGTAGAACATACTGTGACTCCAGTTATTTCAAACAAACAGCATTTCTGTCAACACATTAATATTAAGTAAAAACATGAAGCATACTCATTCCAGAACATTCTCTATCACCGTCCCACACATTAGACACAGCATGACCGGTCACCAGAAGGTTGATTAGACTCTGGCTAAAAAGTATGGAAAGAAAAGAAGCACTCACTATAGATGTGCATTTCAGCTTAATATACTTTATTTTTTTAATGTGTTATGATAAACAGTGCTATAAAGCAGCATTACACAACACAAGATAAATCTATTAGAATACAAGCCGATGATTAGAACAGCTGCCTAAAATCACACAATCAGAGCTTGAACACCCATCATGCATTTTACCTGCCGTGGCCGTACACAGGGTCAATCAGAGGTTCAGAGGTGTCTTCAATCTCATTCTTTATGTTCTCAATTCCCTGTAATTTCAAGTCAGACCATGAATACAAACACAGACACATGAATGAGCATAGCGGGCAAGTGACATGCTACAAAGGGCATCATTTGTCATGTATGCTATTGTTCAAAGATTTGGGGTCAGTTATTTATTTATTCACTTTTTAACTCTATGCCAGCATCAAGGCTATGTTTATGATGATCTCAGAATAAATTACACAAGATATGCAATTACCATAAAGTTATAGAAAACGTTTCAGGTATACACCATTAAAACAAATATAAAACTTATTTAAAATTTTAATATTAAACAATATTAATGTTTTTACTGTATTTTATGTTGAGCATAAGAGACTTCTTTCAAAAACAACAAAACAATTACTTAAACCAATTCTTTTAAATTGTATGAATATAAAACAAATGATTGTTTTTACTGTATTTCTATTATGAGCATAAGAGACTTCTTTCAAAAACAACAAAACAATTACTTAAATAAACCAATTCTTTTAAACTGTATGAATATTAAACAAATGATTGTTTTTACTGTATTTCTATTATGAGCATAAGAGACTTCTTTCAAAAACAACCCCAAACTTTTGAACAGCAGGTTTAGATGAGAAGTCGTTACCATGCAAGCTCATTATGCTGTTGTTTTAAAATTAATTTTTCAAAAATGTAAAGTTATACCTTTGTAAGTATGACAGAGTACAGAAATAGCAGAACCCCGAATTTGTTCTTCCAAGTGTCGTACAGTGACAACACCACCTCTCTCAATTCCGCATCGGTCCTGAGAGTCCTCTTCCTGAGAAAGGAGCAACCACAATTCAACTACCAATTGGGAAAGATCCTTACCGAATACAAATTTATCTAGGAGTTTAAGCTGCACCCTTTATTACATTGTGAAATTAGGTGCTTCTGCACTACTGGAGATTTCTGCCAGGAATTTGCATATTTGTAAGACAAGGGGATTGAAAGGGTAAGCCAGTGAAGACATAATGAAAGAGAAACAAGTGATGCAGTGTGGAAAGAGAGTTTGTGCACTTACTGTATGATGCTGTGAAACCTCTCAAAGCCAAGCTCCTCAGCAGCCAAAGCAGCTACACACACACCATGCAAAAACAAACACATTTAACAAGACACAACAATCCAGAGAAAATTATTTGGAAGTTCATGGTTAATAAGAAGACACATGTTGGATCATCTACTGTCAATGTATGCATTCAAAGTGAAAAGATATAGCAAATATTACAGATCAGTGTTAGGTAGGGGTGTGCCATTTCATACCATGCACGATAACACAGGTATAGATTTTTACATTATAATAAAGTGTCATGTTGCGATATCAATAATATAACAATGAGACTATGTTCGGTGAGGGATGCACCGAATGTTTGGCAGCAAAAGAAGCAAAGACTAAATAAATTGTACCGAACAATGATGTGACGTGACCAAATAGAGGTGCGCACTAATGCAGCAAACATGACAGCAGTGTGGTAGCATTTAAAAGTGTCAGAGAAAGACGCAAAATTTCATGTGTTCAAACAGCGCTGCATTAGCTCGCAGCACTCTCGTTAGCAAGGGTTCAAAGTCCAAAACGACAGGGAAAAACTTGTCAGTTGCTCAGTAACATTTTTATGCATTTTTACAAGGCACGTGACAATTTGATAGGTAAAATTACAAAAATTGATACGATATTGTAAAATTACAATCCTAACATTTATGAATGTTGGTGGAGCTTTTATTTTGATGGAAACCCGCAGGAAGTCCTCAGTGCTTCTTTTAGTTGACAGCAGCAGATTATAAATCATTCTCATTACTAATTCTCATTACAAGGCTCAATTTATTTGAATGCCTGATTCAAGAAGGGGGTCTCAAAAATGGCCACAAAATATTTTTTTACTAACTTATAGATTTTAAGTTAAATTGGGCTTTGTTGGCAAAATGTCTGCTAGAATGCAAAAAAATGGTCAATGTTAAATAAGTATTTTTAAATTGCTGTTTTTCTATTAACATACATAAAAAAACTGATTCCAAGTTATCTGACATTTTAATATTATTAATTCTTTTTAAGTAACACAATAGTTACTTTCTCTTGTAATTGGCTTCTTTTATAATGCTGTAACTTTTAAAGTAATTTCCCCAACACTGGTAGATTTATACTCCGAATTACGTAGTCTGTGAATGAGAGTAGTTCATTGGAAAACACAACATTGAGAACGACAGTTGTTAATTTTCTTACTCTGTGTCTCAGTAGGCTGGCTCGACTCAGGCTCTGGGTGGCTGTCAGTGATGTCACTGCTGTCTGTGGTTTTAGCACGAGGCAAGGTGGCCAGGTGAAAGGCCTGTGTCTTATTGAGGCAGGCAGACTCCAGGATCTCACTGAGGGTGGAGCACAAGACTGTCCTCTGCTCTTCCTCTGTAAGGAGAACACAGAACATAAGTCATGCCACGCATCTAATTTCTCTGCTGCTTTAAAGATTCAAAGCGATCAGTTTTGCCACTAGCTGACGTGATGGATCCTTCGCTCTGTGTCCCAGTATAGTTCCATGCCATTACTTTAATCAGCCAAATAGATTGGGAATAAAATAAATGTTTAAATGAAGTGATCAACTACCTGTTATAAACAAAAAATTATAAATTGTTTTTGCATACAATTCAAATGTCTTTCAAAACCCAATGAAACTTATCCAGAGGTTGAACAAGTTTACATAGGTAGGACATGACTGTTCTTTCGGTTTATGACAATCAAGCAGCATTCCAAGCAGGATGACAATTACACACATTAATGAGGGCATCAGCTAAGAATGTCAAATATGACCTTTGCAAAGGAGTGAGGAGGAAATGATGGGAGGAGAAGAAAACTAAACATCTTCAGCTGTAAAACACAATCAGGACACAATCTCTCCAACAGCGTTGTAACATGTCTTCAATTGAAACTGAAAGTGATCTAAAATATTGGATAAAAAGGCTGGAGTATTACGGGTGACAGGTAATAAAGGTCTTAGAATGCTACTTTTATAATTTGACTGCATTAAGAAAGTGCCAGATTTACTAAACAGGGCAAATTAGCTTGAGAGCCTTATCCCATAAAAGTGCAGATGGGAGTGGAAAATTCTGCAAGTGATTTACTGGCAATGCACAAAATAAAGAAAGAAGCAACCGGTGCATTTCCATAATGACCAATACAATCTACCAAGAGCAGTGCAAATAAGCAGAGCTATAATAAGGTGCATGATACTAAGATGTGTGTGACCTACTAACACAGGCACAAATTGGTTAAGTCATGCTTTTTTGGGAGGTAAATAATGGCGCAAACACCAGGAAATTGACTAGTTCAAACCTAAATAAATCATGTTACGTGATTCATTTAAATACTCTCCTCTCATAAATTTAGCATTTGAAAGGAAAACTCAAACAAATGCATATGCAGTGAAGTCAGCCACAAAATGACTGTCCAAACCTTTTCACTGGACGTTTTTAGTAAATCCTGACAGTACACTCTAGAAATGCTCCAGTAAAAACCTGTTAAATGGTTAACGGTAATTTCCCCTACTACATACGGTGAATAACCATAAACTGACATGCCCAGAATTCCCTGCGTCACATTTCAAATTTGATCTGTGTTACACCTAATGTTGTTAAATGAATGATTATTGCATCATTTCAGTTTCATGTGTGTTACCATGATGGTGTTAGTGTTTGTGTGAATGACTGTGCACCTTCTATATATGTTAATATTTAAAAGCTGCTTGTGATGAGCTTTGGTTTATTATGTGACGTTCTCTTATCAGTGCATTACAAAGATACAAACCAGAGTTCAGTATTTCAATAGGCTGCTATATTAACATTATACCAGTTAATGAAATTATGGTATTCAACTGTAAATTTAATTTAAAACCTTAAAACCTAAAATGTTGCTTTTTTTGCAGTGTAGTTTTTTAACACCAAAAGGTTTGCTTTGGGGCAAGCTGTTTGTAAATCTGTCCCACAGTGAAGCACCAATTTCTCCAACTTTAGGCACACAGTAAGACTACAATACAGATATATACCTATAATAAGATTCATGATGATGAATGATGATGGCGGGGGGGAGAGTACATATATAATTATATCATAACAATGCTTAATTTATGTATTTACACCACCTAAATATCAAGTTTATAAATGACCTGTCTTTGTATAGTCTTTATAATCTTAATCACAATTTACGTTTATGCTTATTATGCCACCTATGATGAGCTTGAGATGCTCATACATGCCTCGCCTGAGTTTTATCAAGTGTACAAAAGTGGAAACAAGGTGGAATTCCCTTTTAAAATAATGTACAACAAACCTGAGATATCTTTCCAGTTTGAGCCTTCAGTGTTAAACAACATGTTCTTCAACAGGAAAGCCTGACAAATAACAAACAAAAACATACAAATCATTGGGGCTGGAATTAAAAAAAAAATGACTTCAAATCTGAATAGATTTTAAAACAGCAGGTTTCATACACTTGCCAACTTTATAAGTGGTTACAAAGAACTCTAAGCAACTGAGGATCTCACACTAGCAGACTTTCAGGGATTTTCTGAACACTAACTCATGAAGATATAAGCAAGGAGGTGAATGACATCTGATGTCCTCCCAACTAGACTGAATCCTTAGTCTTCCCATCAGACAATATAAGATTTATGAAATCGACCAACTTCGACTGCTCAGAATCTGCAGACTGATATAAAGACTGGTGACAAATTAAAGGTAAAACTTAAAGCATCTTGGCAGAGTGTTGGGCTAAAAAGTGCCACCACAGCAGTTACAATGAACCCTGGCTTTGATTCGACAAGTCTCTGGATCTCTCTTTGTGGGAATAAAAACCGTTCTTATAAAAGCGTTGTGATAATGGTGGTGCAAGATGCTAAGGATGAACGCTGATATAGTTATTGTTCTTGATTAATGTGTCTTTACAATGTAGAAAAGTCCTACATCACAAGTGTTTTTGGAGAGACACTTCATCTCTTAAACAGTTTGAATCCACTGTAATTCTGTCCCTCACAGCTTCATTTTCACTGCTGTCAAAAATTAACCATCAAACCAATCAGTAACCCCATGTGCCCTATGGATGGGACCACTGTCAATCCTGAACAGTCCCATCAGGATGGGCTAAATGTAATTACTTAGAAAAATTTAGTCGGCATGGTTCTGGTTTCTCTGGATTTACCTTTAATTTGTCACCAACCTTTATATTACATCACTGCAGAGCAGCTTTTATATTGTGGATTTTACAAATCCGTGGATGTACACTTACTTCATTACTGACTAAACATCATAACCTATGAACAGAAAAAAACAAGGCGAATACCTGCACAGGTGCAATGACAGCACACGGTCCACCTTCAAACTGCTCCAGTGCAGAGCGCTCTGTCTCACTAAACACAAAGCCTGTGGAAAGAAACACAGTGAACACGAACCACGGTCAATGTCACAAGTCTCAGCTTGGCAATTCATCAGGGGCTTGGCAATTTATAACTGGGCAAGCAGTCAGGCCGAAGTAACATGATCTTGGCATTGGTCTTCTTTGCTGACCATTGCAGATTTTACAATACAAGTAATGGATGTATATCCTTTAAACTGAGAGTTTTAACTTTGAAAATCTGAGTCAGCATTCGTAAGAATTCTTTTAGTATCTATTAAAGCATCAAAAACTATCAAGACCGCTTACCTTGTGACCACCTGCGGAAGAGGGATGCAGGCACTCCTCCGCCACCGGGTCTGCCCCACACCAGATCCACTACTTCTTTATTAGTATCTGACATTTCTGTTCTTACTTTTCGTCAATATGAACTCAAACCATGCATCGAGACCAATGAAGATCCTTGTGACAGCTAACCGCTGTAGTGCACGCGACGTGGCTAGCGAACTCGTCCTGAACGTTAGCTTTTGAACACACAGCCCGTAACAGCAAACCGCAACAGCTCGATTAACCTACAGGTTCGCTTTGTGTCTGAAATTAATGTAACCTTACGTCTTATTTGGTATTCAGTTCCTTAATTCGAGATTTCTGTTCGGTCTGTTCAGCTGAACAGGCCTGGTAACGTTATGTCCTCGCTGAAGAAACTCACTCACCATTCGGTTTGTGGCTTGTTGCGTTATTAAACTTTCCCCAGACAGCCCGTTTTAAGAGTAACGTTAGTTAACGACTGTCAAGTCCGCTCGACAAGACCCAGAGAAAATACGGAGAAATTCAATGAAAAATGCTCGCTGAGGTAACCAACATAGTGCTCTATGAGCCATTCAGTTTATTTACTACGTGCTTCTACCTCAAGTTCGACTTTGTGTGAGAGATTGGTTCAAATCGAGAAGGTTCTGGTGACGTCGAGAAAGAGAGAGGTCTGATTGGTCATTCCGCCCATCATTCATTTGGCAACGTCGTGTGTTGTGTTGTTCCCTCCTACAGTACGGAGGCTGATCTTGAATATACAGAAAGCTTGGCTAAGCAATGTTATATAATAAATTCTTAAAATACCAACTGTGAAGCAGGCGCACCCACAGAGGCTATAATGATGTATTGCCAACAATGTATCCTAAAATAGTGTACAGTGAATAGATGGTCAGAAAATAATGCCCAAATTTAACATTGTAAATAAATGAACACTGAACATTTGGACTTTATAATGCAAGGTACCTTCGGGTAACGAGGCAAATTTGTACACATGATATGTATAAATTGGCAATGAAATGGTTAATAATGAAAAATTACTGAATACACTTACTGAAAAACGTATATAATTCTTTAGACAATTTTTCTTGCAGTTTTTATTAATTTACTTTTTAGCATGTATAGTCATTTATTTTCAATACAAATATTTCAATGAATAAAATAAACAGTATTTAATAAATCAATTTCCATTATTTGTACGATGCATTCAAACAACGCTTCTTGCACTGAGAAATGCACTGAGAAGAGAAGCAGTCTCATATACGTTTCAACAACAGAATCATCAAAAGAATAAACATTTCCTTGGAGACTTTTATTTTGTTAAAGATGTGACTTAACAGGAAGTCAATCATATTGTAGCCCATGCGTACTTTCTCGTTGGCAAGTGGACGCTGTTCTAGAGAAGTGTTTTCCTCTATAAAAAGTGACAAATTCACATATTTGATCTAACAGCAATGGGCGGACAAGCTAAATCTAAAAAGAAAAACAAAGCTAAAAGAAAAGACACTAAACCAACTGGAGGTATGTCAGTTTTAAGATTATATAGTGTTAAACGGTCTGGCCATATTGCTTGTATTTCACTACAATAATGACTTTAAAACACTTTTTTTTTTTTTTTTTAAATGCCACATTAATTAAAGCGGTCTCTTGATATAGACTGTTTGCTTTGACAGTAAGGCTTTAATGTAAACATGTCATTTAATATCCACGTGACCTGATTAATGCTATGTAGAGTTTATTGAAGAAGGATTGTCAGACTTGTCATAACTGTGCTTAACCTATTCACATTTAACAAACTTTGCAGCTGAATCCTGTTCAGGAAAGTTTGCTAATGTGAGTGGTTTGTGAAAATCATTTCTTGATGTCCAGGTGCCTTGATGTCGCCACAGGAGAGAATGAAAGCCAAGATGCAGGAAAGAGCCAAAAAGAAAACAGCTGAAAAATACACAATTGATCAACTAATTGAAAAGGTAATAGAATTCCTATAATGACATCTTAAAGACATGAAATATTAGTGCTTGTTTTCAGACTGTACTACTGTACCTCTCTTTTCTTCTAAGACTGAAGAGTGTGTAGACAACTTTGACTTTGACATGGCCAGGCTGTACTGTCAGCGAGCGCTCGATATTGAACCCACAAACTTGACCCTTCTGGACACGATGGGGAACATCTGCAGTGAGCTGGGAGATATAGAGAAAGCTAAACAGATATCCTTCCACAGTACATACAAATAACTTGAATATGTTTATCCTGTACTGTCCTCGTGAAGCCTCTAGTCTTGTTTTTCCTTTTCTTGAAGAGCGCATGATTGTATTTGAGTGTTACGGTCCTTAACAGTGGTTTACGTTTATCTGAAGGCTGTGGAGCTCAGTCCAGAGGAGGGCCATAGTAAGTACATGTACCTGGGGCAGATTCACACAGGCAGAGAGGCTGTTCAGTACTTCAGTAAAGGAACTGAGGTCATGCTCAACGTCATGGACAAACACACCAATGAGGCAAGACACTGCTGATACACACACAGTTCAAGCATTTTACATAGATATTTAGGTGACTTGATTATTTCATTTATACATTTGCATACACTACCATTCAAATGTTTGGGATTTGAGATTATGGAAAGAAACTTGTTCTAATGTTCCTTTGAACTTTCTGTTCTTTAAAGAATTCTGAAAAAACATTTATCATGGTTTTCACAAAATAGTGTGAGGTTTACCGATACCGATAGCTAGGTTGGACCACACTGGACGATACAGGTTAATTAAATTTAAAATGGATACTGAACAAAAACTAAAATAGTGCTATATTTAAAAATAAAAATAAAAATACTGAACCATACTATTAGTAGTAATAGTAGAAGTAGAAGTAATAATAATATTTAATAATAATAATTTTTTATAGTAAATGTTGAAATTACTACACTCTAATAGGGCACCTATGAAATCAGTTGTATTTTTTCGTAAATTCCATTTTATTTTATTTTCCAAATTCTGTTATTTCTGTTTACAATTTCTGGATTCTGTTTTTTCCATAAAAACATTTCTCCACTTCTTTTTAAAAGATAAAATAGAGTTTATTAATCAAAATGAAAGTCTGATTAATTAAAATAATGAAACTTATACATTTTCACATCAATGAGGCACAGATAAATTTGAAGCAAATGGAAAGAGCGGTGTATGTTATAATGTAATTTAATGGAAAACTATGTGAATGGCGGTCTGTGGTGCAGCAGAATTTTCTGTCAGCAGCATTTAAATCCGGGTCTGAAGTTTCTTGCTCTGTTCAGTGTGCAGCATCACGTGTCTAAATAAACCGCATGTGCTGTCAGTGATTCAGCCACTAGAGGCCACTCTCGCACTGTATAATGAAAACAGCCTTCTCAGGCGCTCCAGCAACAGACGCGGAAAACTATCGGCATGGATTTCTGCTGATAATAACCGATTGTTCCAGGAATCAACTATACATTTACACTTTAAAACAACAATTTTCTATTTTCATTTTTTTTACATTGGTCGACCTCTACTATTAAGCAGTTCAGTTGTTTTCAACAGTGATAATAATAAGAAATGTCAAATTAGAATGATTTCTGAAGAATCTGGGACACAGCAGACTAAAATAATGGCTATTGAAAATTCAGGCATGCCATCACAGGAATATATTACATTTTTTAAATAGAAAATTTTTGTTTTAAAGTGTAAATGTATGTTGCAAAATTAATGTACTCTATTTTTGATAAAAGAAATACAGCTTTGTTCAACATAAGAGACTTCTATTAAATCCTGTTTAACAAATCTTACCAACAGCAGTTTTTTGAATGGTAGTCCACGTTATTTTTTATCAGAGGAACTCACAAATCCAGGTAAAATGTAAACAAGACCAGATATATTTTTACATAGTGAAGTTAAAACCAGGGTTATATCTAGGTAAATAATTATTCTGAGATTTCCATTTAAATGAGTGCTTGGAATGTTGTCACATAAGTTTTTTTTCTTCTTCTTCTTTTCTCAAACAAACACCCCAAAACATTTCTGAAAGCTGTCTGTACAGAAACTGATGAAGAATCAACCTACTCTGCTAAATGCAGAAATGTAAATGTACTCGGATTAAATATAGTGACAACTAGCCCCAGTATTCACCATGTTGTGGAATTTGCGATGACCTACAGTACAGCACATACTGTAGCTAATCAGTGTTGCCAAATAAAAAAAGTTTTCCTGCAGAATAGGGCTACCTTGGCACTGTTGCAACAGGTTGTTTTCATGTCTGTGGGTTGAAGCAACCCAAATAACGAGATATTTATCCCCTGAAATGTGAATTTTACCGGGGAACCTTGCCAAAAAAATAAAAAAAAATAATGCAATTTTTAACGAGGGACCCCTCAAAATGCAATAGGGCTAGCTTTGGACTAGTTTGAGTAGGAATTGGCTGGGAGAACATACAGTTAATATAGTAATATAATATATAAGTAAATATAAAAGATACAAGTACTAAGATGAGTCCGTAAGTTATAGCTAGAATATACCACGACACAGTATGCATACTGTTGTAGAAGGTTCACACAGTAAAATATGATGTGACCGTATGTATTTTAAAGTTCGACAAGCCTGAAAATAAGAGAGACTATCAGAGACCAGATGTAAACAGAATTTCACTCTCTAAGATACAAAGGAATTGTCCATTTGTTTAGGAAGCCTGAGAGCTTTGGCTAATGAATAATGGATGAATTCCATCATTTTCCCAATGGACGGCACTTTCTTTGCATTGATTACTAAGTTAGCTGCTGAATCAGAGTAATGCTTTCTGGAAGGCCCAGAATTAGCACTGACATAATAGCAGGAGGCATTTAGTTATGCTGAGCTGGTCTCATAGAATGCCTGTGTGCGCTGCTCGTGTCAGTCTAGTGTCTACGCAGGGCGGGTAAATGCAACAGACAGAAGGCCAGATGTGTCTTGTTCCTGTAAGTAGAGAGGTATTGAAAACCAGTTGGTCACAGACATTGTTTTACAGCAAAGCAAACTGTAATCAATTGCAGTGACCACACAGGCCTTGCATACACTGCTGTGAATTAAATTCAGATGCTATGAATAATACTCTGAGCATTGTGGCAGCATAAAATGCACATCCTCGGTGGTTTAAATGACTTGTCTTGACGGATAGTTGTATTAGTTTGAACAAAGAGGAGTCAGCTGTAGGATTTATTTAGAGCTAAATATGCAGTTGAATCTTTCAGCACTAGAGGGCAATAAAACATAAGCAGAAAATAAAATCCTATAGAACAGTGACCCTCAGACCTTTTGTCTTCAGTGGCTACCGGTATTGTATAACACAGTCTTCAAAGGCCCACCAGTTTTTATTTTTAGCTTTGTTTCATTTGAATTGTTTTTATTTATTTATCTTTATTAACAGAACTTAGGAATGTTTACATAGGAATTGACCACATTTGATATGTATATATATAAAAAAAAGAATCAAGAACTGTATGCTGAAAAAAAAATTGTTGAACAAATATTTTAATATTTTTTGCATGTTTTTTTCTTAATCATTTAAATTGAGTACGATTATTTTAATGTTCTAATATTAATATTGTTAATAACAATAAATTCGTTCAAATATTTCTGTAAAAATCATCCTGCAACCCTGGTCCCTGGAGAATCACTGCTGACAGTGTGCATGTATTAGAAATGTCAATATCTACTAAACATCTTGAATGTGTGTTAGAAACATTATTGTAATTGATAAATTTCAAACAATATAAGATTTATAAAATATTATGTTATTATAAATCTTATTCCGCATTCAGCATAAAAATAGAAAACTTTTATGCTATGTGTGCTGTGAAAGGTTAAAGAAACATAAAATAAATAAAAGGTAAGTCTTCTGAAGCCATAAGAACAGGTGGCATATTATATCTATGGTGATTTTTGAGAGAGACTAGGATGAGATGTTAATTTTTAAATTCCACAAAAAAAAAAAACCTTGGAAAAGCAAGGTGAGTGAACAATGAAAGGGTGCATTATTATTATTATTATTATTTTATTTCATTGTCACATGTGGTTCTGTGTTCTGATAGGCTAGTGCATTCGGAGCGGCTGCATTTCCATCTGTCTGTGCCGTCTCAAAGAAGGACGTGTCTGTGGCCTTCTGTTCCATCGCTGAGATCTTCTTCACAGATCTCTGGTAAATATCTGCCTTTTTTTACACCGATATATTCTGGCTCCTATTCAACCTCTTTGTTTGCTCTAGCCTTTCTCTTTTTTTTTTTTTTTTTTTTTTTTCCTCAACCTTTTTGGCTTTCTGTACCTGCAGAGATATGACACACACACACACACACACAGACATACACACCTGGGACGCTGCAGACTGGAGCCCATCTGCTCTGAGGCCTGCAGAAAAGATCTAATCACAGACTGGTTGATAGAGGGATAGAACTCAGGATTGGAGTAATGATATGGTAGGAGAGGGATGAAAAGTAGATGTGGAATAGAGATGCGTTTAGTTGTTGATTGCCGAGGATCTTGGCACGACGTGACTTCTTTCAAACCCTGAGATTGAAATGCAAAGCATGAGGGAAAGGTCAGGTTTATTGACTAAGTAAGCTCCATACCATTTTCACACATCGTTGTACATTATGAAGGTACAGCAGCAGCCTCTAGCAAAGTACAGTACGTCTCCATGCCTTTCCTCTTGATGTACTGTATAGTTGTACGTGTGTATCGGGTTGTTGTTGTGGTAGATGTTTGCTGCAGGCGATAACTAGAAAATCAAGAGGGGCTGGAAAGAGTTTGTGTGTGTGTGTGTGTGTGCGCGGGCGCTAACAAATAACATTTTCTTCACTAGTGTTGTTGCCCTTGGGTGCTGTGGAAACTCTTGTTTAGTTCAATTATTGGTCAAACTTGTAATTTTTGGTGTAGACATTGTACCCATACAGAGCTAAAGCATGCAGTGTGTGTTACTTTGAAATAGTTCCAAAAATGCATTTAATTCTAATATATATTAGATGCTTCCCATTTTGGTATCTTCATTTAATTAAAAAACATATTTAATGCAATTAAAATATGCTTGCATATTGCAATGCAAGTAAAGTGTCTAATGTTTCAGATAACTTTGTAAAAATAAAATTTAAAAAATGGGTGAAATAATGTTCCATAATCATTCAGTGTAACAGATATATGTATGTAAAAATTAAACAACATACTCAATCTGATGTGTACTCATTTAAATATTAAAAATAAATATTAATTGCACTTATTTTTTAAAATATTTTACATGATTAAAAACTTACTGAAAAATGGGTAAAACCTGTAAAATAAAAAAATAAAGATTTAAAAATGCAGTTGATTTAGTTTTAGGGGCTGCAATGTGATTTGTGAAGTCAATGTGAAGTCTTTTAAGGTCATCAAATGATTTTTGTTCTAAATATGCCTGACTAGATTTTTTTGGTATTATATGAACTATTGTTACACTGAATGGCATTTTGAATGTCTTTTGTAAATCATGATAAAAATATATATATATTTTTTTTTTTTGCTCAGGAAAACTTTTATTAATTTCTTTGACCCATATATAATATTCATCTATATGAAGTATATCTATATGTGCACATGCAAAAAAAAAAAATGTATATGTGTGGTTTCAGGAGGCTCTAAATATTTATTCAAAATGTAGAAAGTTCAAACTTATTTATCAGGTTTTTATGATTAAATACACACACTTCTTACAACCTTTACCACTTTCCTTACTTCCATTTTGGCTTGGGCAAAATACCGGTAGACACGGTGCTTATTGAATGTTATAAGTTATCAAACTTTCACTGTATCTGCTCCTCAGCTATCAATGTGAGGAACATCTGTACTTCCTCAACAGACCATGAAACAGCCATTTTTTGGTTGTTAAAAAAGATTGTGCTGATTTACAGTAAAGGGGGTCTGGTGTGTTCACTTCTCACTGCTGTGTGTGTGTGCACTTGAATGGGTTAAATGCAGAGCACCAGTTCTGAGTATAGGTTACCATACTTGGCAAATGTCACGACTTCACTGTCTAATCAAACACTGTCTGACGAAATCGCTTCAATGAGCTTTAATAAGAAGAAATATAGATTTCATTTACACAGTGAGTGTTATACATCTGATTAATTTATACAGTGTATGTATAGCATTTTATTTGTTCTATTGCAGTTTTTGTTCCGTTGCTTGTAATTCATTCCTTATTGTTATTTAATCAGTCACTCTTTGTTTTGTGTGAGCAAAAGTTTACATGAACTTTTGTGATATTGACATTGGTGACAAACATTATGAAAATTTTGATGCTTCCTACTTCCTCATCTCATCCTCCTCCTTATTATACACTGGTTCCTATTACCTCGTCCTCGTTTTCATCCTTGCTTTCTTTTATCTTATCCAACATGCTCTTAACCTGTATCATGACTTCTCATCCTACCCTGCTTTCTTTTATCTTATAACACTTGATCTCATTCTATCCTGCTTCCTTTTATCCTATATTGCTTCTTCTCATCCTGTATCTCTCACTTTATATCATTACCTATTATATTGTTCTCTTCTTATCCTTTTTTAATATCTCTTGTCTTTTTAATTAAGGTATTGATTGATCATAATTTCTTTGAAAATATTTGCACACCGGTATTTATGGAAAAGATTGTATTTGCACATGAGTTTAATATCCCTGACTGGCTTTTATGTGCTTTAATTAGCTTTCTAACTCTTTTTTTTTATTGTTTGACAGCATGGAGGAGGGCGCTGCTGACCGTTGCAAAGAGGCCATCGACAAAGCCTTACAGTACGACGAGCACAACCCTGAAGCTCTCCAGTTGATGGCCAGCTACTTGTTCAGCATCGAGAAAACTGAGGTACGACAGGACAACTGTGGAGTGAATTACCCAGAGTTCCCTCACTGTCTCTCTAGTTCACTGCAGAGTTCTGAGCAGTGGGTCATTATGCGTTCATAATTAGTGTAGGTGGAGAATAGCCGAGTCATGTATTTATGAGCAGACACAGATAGAAATTATGTGAGAGAGCGAGTGATTAAGAAAGACAGGTTTTGGGCATGTACAATGGTTTTTGTATGAGGGATAGGCAACAATGGCAGATTAGAGAGTTAGGTCACAGTTAATGAATTACAAGCCATTAAGAAAACAAGCTTATTGAATATGACTCTGGGACAGATTTACTCCTAGTGTGTTTTGATGCAGTCCTCACTGAACCACTAGGGGGCAAACAGACATAAGCCCAGCACGTCTGAGTTGAGCTTTTCATGTAATATTTGTGGGTAATTCACTTTAGAAGACACTTCCAATTCCCTTCAAAGACCTGCCAGCGAAACTTGACTGAACAATCACAAACTTGAGTCTTTTTGTGTCCTCTAACCTCTAAGGTTTGTACTTTCTCATCTCATCCTGTCACTGCTTCTCATCCAGTTTTTCCTCCCTCTTGTCATTTACCACGTTCTCTTATTCTTATTTACAGTATGCTATTTTCTTATGTTCCTCTCATGTTTTACTATTTCCTCTCATTCAGTACCATTTCCTCTCATCCTAAACCACTGCTTTTTGTTCATACTATTTCCTACTTCACAACATATATTCCAACTTCATAGTGAATTCCTCTCAACATATTCTACATTCAGTTCTTCCTTTCATCTCATGTATTGTTCCCTCATGTCCTTTATCTTGTTCCTTTTACCACATATTATTCACTTGCTATTTCCTGCTTCTGGTCATAACATACAGTGGGAATTCCTGTCATGCTGTAAGGTCTCCTCTCATCTTATATTACTGTCTCTCACTCTTACTTCCTTTGTCCTATCACACTTCCTTTCAACGTACTCTATTTTCTCTTCTCCTTTACTGCTTTCACTCCTCCTATCCTACTTGATTTCGTCTTGTACTACTACCTGTTATCCTACTTTTTAATTTCCTTTCATGCTTTGCTCCTTCTTCTGTCTATACTAATACTTATTGCTCATGCTATTTTCTACAGTACTTCTTTGCATCATATACAGTACCACTTCCTCTCATCCTTTATCACTTCCTCATCTCATTTTCTCTCACCCTGACCTATTTCCTTTCATCCTTTTCTCTATTTTACCTCCTCATACCACTACCTGTTAATCTACTTTGTCACCTACTCTCATCCTTTACTACTTTCTGTTACCTGTGCGTTTTCTTACTACTTTTCATCATATACAGTTCTACTTCCTCTAAATCCTATATCGCTTCCTCTCATTCTGACTTATTGTTTCTTACCTACTTACTCTTATCCTTTGCTACCCGTCATTCTATTCTGTGACTTCCTCTTATCTGACACTACTTCCCCTCATCTTATAGAGCTTCCTGGTGTCCTGTTCTACTTCCTGTCATTTTATTCCTCGTCCTAGTTTCTTATCTCCTCATTCCATCTTGTTTCCTATCTTATCATCTTACTTCCTCCCTTCGTATACCAGTTTTTAATGGCCCTGTTTCTTGCTTCTTTGCATCATATGCTTATTCCTTTTAGACTGTCTTTCTCTTCCCAACCTAATTCCTATTTTCCTGTCCTCAACATATTCTAATCCCTTTTATCTTTTCCTACTTCTTTTCATACTATCATACTTCCTTTCATCTCATACCACTACCAGTTATCCTAATTTCTCTCACTTCCTTTCATCCTTTACCACTTCCCCTCTTCTTGTAGAGCACCCTGTTGTCCTATCCTACTACTTGTCATCCAGTTCTACTTCCTAAATCCTCATATCCTTGTTCCTCTCATCCTATACCTTTTCCTTAAAGAGGCATATTTTTTTACAATCAGTATAACTAGAGGAGCGGCTCTTTCAGTTTTGTTATGTTTTTCTGCAGGAGGGGCGTGAGTACCTGAAGAAGAGCGTGTCGTCATGGTTGCCTAGCCTACAGAAAGAGGAAGAATCAATGGCGAGCACAGAGCATGACATGGAGGAGGAAGAAGATCAGAATAAGGTGTGAGCACAGCTGTTTGTGTTCTAAAGGCAACAGAGAGATAAAGATAGGATGCATCATGACCTTTTCTTTGACCTCTTTCTGATGGCATGGAACGAAAAAATACTGCACTTAAAAAGTTTTTAGTCTGAGAAAGATAAGGAAAGAAAAGAAACAAACTAGCTTATTTTATCTTTTCATTTTTCTCTGAATACCAGGCCAAGGCTGTGGCAGTCTGCCGCAAGGGTGGCCCTGGGGCCACACACACACACACACACACATCCTTCATCGAGTGACCATGCTTCACTGCTGACAGTCTTGCGACTCTTAATTGTTTTTTTTGCTTAAGGCTACAAGTTTCATGCTTATTCAAAGACATATTTTAATTTCCGTGTGACTAAATGAAGTTAAGGAGGGCTCTACGCGGCTGAAGAAACTGAAAAACAAGCCTCACCTGAACTGACTCGCTGAGGGAATTTAAAAAAGTTGTTTACTTTCCTGCTGGTTAAAATTTCAGGAAACTTTCTGGCACTAGACATAAATTTGTCATATGTAGATGCTGCTTTGTGACGTTTGCACAGAAATCTTGGCAGGCAGGAGAGTATGTGCCTGTTTAAAGCATGATGTAATCCGGGTTCAGAGCTCTTATCAACCCTTTTATAAAAAAAAAAAAAAAAAACAACAACATTTATTCAGTAAAGAGATGAGAGCTTGTGTTTGTACAGTAAACAATGCAACATCACAGACAGGCTACAATTAACACAACAGATGAAATGGCCTTGATGGTGTGATGAAATATAGACTAAGTAAATAGTGTTTATAAAATTGGCATTATTAAAATGTCTATTGAGACTTAAATTTTTTTTAGTAATTCAACTTTTATTTATTTAATGGACCATTAGCCAAATGCAAATTTAAAGCTGTTTCCCTTTTGATAGTTAACAATACACTATTTGGCATTTTTCTGTCCTTAAATAGTTATTAAACCACCTGTATTATTTGCAGTTATGTCATGAAGTAAAATGACCTACGAAATTTAAGCAATGTTGAGTAAAAATGAGAATTATCAAAGGTTTATTGAAAGCGTTTGTGGTATACTGCTGATTACCATTCACAATACCTTCGACATCAACTTTAAAGGTGCACTCCACTATTTTTGAAAATGGGTAATAGCACAGTTGCTGTGGACTATCTTCAGGCACTGCATAATATCAGTAGTTTTATCATTTTATTCATAGATATTTTCCAGTAGATGCAATACAAACAATATTCAGTAATAAACAATGTACATTTAAAAAGACAAGCAGTTAACACTTTTATTCAGCAAGGACACATTAAATGGAGCAAAAGTGACTCTTTTACATGGGTACAAACAAAAGATTTATATTTCAAATAAATTCTAAAAGTCAAGCAGCAAAACAGTTTTCAGTCATTAAAATGCTAATAATTAAAACGTTTCATAAACGCAAAAGCAGCATATCATAATGATTTCTTATGAATCATTTGGCACTGAGGACTGGAGTAATGGCTACTTAAAAATCAGCTTTGGCAATACAGGAATATATATATATATATGAAAGTAGAAATATAGTTATTTTAAAATATAATAATATTTCACTGTATTTTTGAAAAAAATTAATCCAGCCTTGGGGAGCATAAGGGTCTCTTGTCTAAAAAAAAACCAGTGTATTTATTTTCTAATAAATTTGTGTAAATTAGCTGTAAAAGAGTAGCATTTGTTCTATAAAAATGAAAAATAAGTTTTCATAATTTTCTTTATGAAATCACATCAAGTCTTTTTTAAACTAATTTACTTTTCAGTTAATATTTACAGTTTTTGTTTTATGTTTTAGAGCAACATCCCGCCTTATGAATCCAGAATAACAACAGCCAAACTGCTGATCGAGGCCGAAGAATATGAGGTAAGATGATGGTCTAGATCAACACTTTTAAGAAGAAACATTTCAAATGTTTCGATCGGTTTAGAGAATTCATGTTTCAGAATGTTCATCTTCACTGCTCCTCGGCAAGGCTGACGTGAAATGTCAGTGAATGTTGAAGAGGAGCGTAAAGTACCTGTCAGTAATTCTTTGAGGTGTTAGTAATGCCGTCCTCTACACCGGTTCCACTGATGAGCTGTTCTCAAGCTACTGGGTTAGAAATCATTTCATAAGAGTGCATTGGATCCATTCTAGAGTCAGTCTTTATTTATCCAGTGTGAGCACAGTTTAATCCAAGACAATCCACTCTTGCTGTGAAAGCACATTTAAAGACCTATAGAATACGTCTTGTACAAGTACACTAATATTAGCTACATGTCTAACAAACAGGCTTAAAGCTGTCAGTGTTGTGTGTAATGAGGAGGTTTAATGTGAGCTCTACTGCAGCTGTAGAGTAAACCATCACCCGGTGTGTTCTTATACTGTATAATTTGTCAGCAGGACAGTTATTTACTACCTAAAGATGACTTCTTCTGTGGCTGCTCTTTGGCGGGTGAAAGGAACAAATTGGTTAGCTGTTCTTGTAACCCATAAGGAATTATTAATATTATTATTATAACTAAAGAAACCCTTTTGAATGCATGTGTTCCTGCTTCTATTGAATGCATGTGTACACCATAATGATGTCATGCTGTCTAGGTATAGGCAGTTGACTTGTTTGTGAGACGCAAATGTTCAGAAGCTGAAGTGAATTGTATAGTCCTCCAGTGTTGGTTAGTAGTTTTAGTCTTTTGTATCAAGGTGTCCCACAGCTCTTTTGGAGTTCTGAGGGAGACCGTGTTCACAGTTAATAAGGCTAAGACTATAGATTTGTTTCCCTTTAAACCCATATCGCTTTTTCTATCAGCACTAAGGTGTCCTTTAAATAATGCAGGATTGGTATTTTATTTGCACTTTACTGTGACCTTTGCAGTTGAGTGTGAGTGTGCAGTAGGGCTCTTTCCGTCCAGCACTTGGAGAGAGGTATCGGCAAAAGTGAGAGAACAGAGAATTTAAATAATAGCGAAGTGGAAAAGGAAGAATGATGGGGTCGAGAGACAGAATGAAGTAGGGCAGGACCAGGATGAGATGCTGTAAGGTGAGGGAGAGAGAATGATAAATTGACAGCTGTGTGGAGCACCCTTTTCTTTAGTTCTTTTTCACACTTGCTTATGTTTGTACGGTTCATCCTGAGGAGACAGTGAAGGACTGAGGGCTGCTGCCTGACTTTTAAAAAGCATCTGCTCTCCCTTAGCTGAACACGAATAGAATCTCCTCTCAGCATGGGGAACATATTAATATTAAAACCAGTCACCTGGCTGTCTGTCAAAATGATGCCAAAGGTTGCAGGGTCAGCTCTGCGACAGCGGGTGTTTAGACAGAAGCCGGGCCCCTGGCGGCAAGGCCCTTTGATTGGACAGCTGGGAAAGGTGAGCACTTCTAAACCGAGAGAAAGGAAGAGAGAAAAAGAAGGATGGACAAATGTAGTTATCTAGAAGGCAGTCCAAGCTCCCAAGAAATCCCTGTTGGATTTTGTTTTAGAACATTCAGCATAAGAATGATAAATTTTTGTAATAGGGTTTTTTGTAATAGGAATAATTTAACAACTTTAGGAGCACGGTCAAACATTTAGGAGTACCTTATCAATCATTTAAAATTCTGAAAACTGACCTTCCCATTACAAGGTGATATTTGACTCCTTAAAATGATTTGAGGGAATTAAGTTTTTACCTTTTATGGAATTTTTCTAACTTTATATAACTATTTATATAAGTATATCATTTATCAAATGAAAAAAATATTGATTTAAAGGCTTTTTAACATTTCTAATTAAAACAATATGATAAAAAGTAGAATAAGTTACTAATCAAATGAAGTCAGCGTTTAAGACATTAAGATTGTTCTACAGAAGTGTGTTCTTCTGTGCCACAAGTGGCTTGAAGCTGTATTTTCAGAAATTTAATGAGGCTCAGAAGTTGCATCAGTGCAGTTAAATTCATTAATTCATGGTGAGGTTAATGTTTTAAATGACTACATAATAACAATTTTGTATAAAGAAATATTAAGTAATTTAAAGGTACAGGTTGTATGATCTGCCACTAGAGGGCACACTACCAAAACAATAACAATCACGTGGTTTGATGACGCTAAGGAGGAGTGTGGAATGATGGGATTTGTTGTCTTCTACCCAACTGCTTTTGGCCATCAATGAGAAAGATAAATCATGGATTTAACACGATTTCAACGATTTGCGGGAGTAGATTACATACAAAGTCAATGCACAGACGCAATCAGACTATGGATCAGACGCGTCCTTGCTCAGGTTTGAGTTCAGACTTTGGTCAGATAGAAATAATCTTGTGTGAGTATGTATTAACAATTTTTTTTAATAACCCAAAATATAAATAAAATAAAATGAAATCAAAAACATGAACAATTTAACAAAATGATCATTATTTGTAATATTCTGACACATATTGAGGGGAAATATTTAAATACTTTGAAATAGTGATTTAAAAAAAAAAAATTATTCCATGTTATCCTATGAAGGAAGAAAGGCTCTGTTCTTATTACAGGTGTAAAATGTTTGCTTGATTTATAGATTATAGAATATGTGTGTGTCCTTGTGCCATAATGTCCTGCATGAACACATTCAATATTAGTTTTGTTGGCTATGTATGTAACTGTCAGACAGTGGCAATTCAAAATGAGTTTTGAGGACTCAGGAGAGTGTGTGTGTGTGTGTGTGTGTGTGTAGTGGCAGTGCATGCTGCATGAGCTAACTCGATATTAGCAAGGCCATTTCCTGTTCCACTCCAGCTGGGTCAAAGCCTGACACACTCTGGGACAGCACAAGATTGATGTCTTGCTTTGTTAGTGGGCTGAACAGAGGGAGGAGAGGAAGAGCGACACAGGCAGTAGGACGAGTGGGAGGAATGGAAAGAGCGAAAAGAGATATAGTTGTATGAAATGCTGTAGTTGGGAGGAGAAGGAAGTCTTGCCCTTTAGAAGTTACGAAAGTGCTGTTTAATGTCTGTAGCGAAGGACTTAATTATCTTTAAAGAGGGAGATATAAAAAAACCCTTCAAACCCCAGGGACCAACACACAAGGTTATACACACACACAGAGACCCGTGTGGAGTGTTTCACTTTTTGTCTGTGAACACAGTGACAGTAACCCCATCTGGATACTTATGCCATGCTTAAATTAATGAATGTCTTTGCATTAAGTAAAAAAACATTATACCTCTTTTCGTTTTGGTTGAACTTAAATTGGTTAAACCTTAGTAACCAAAATGACCAAGAAAGTTTCTCACATCATTTGTTTTCAGATTTCATTTTTTTTTTCTAAACTGTAACTCAATGGAATTATGTGAGTTTAAAAAATGTTTTAAATTAGTGACCATTTTTTTTAAAGGGATGGGGATAGTTCACCCAAAAATGAAAATCCTGTCATTAATTTCTCACTCAAACCAGTAAGACCTTCATTCATCTTCAGGACTCAAATGAAGATATATTTTATGAAATCAAGAGTTTTCTGACCCTGCATAGACAGCAGTGCAACTACCACATTTAAGTCCCATAAAGGTAGTAAAGACATCATTAAAATATTATTCAACCTTAATTTTATGAAGCTCAAGATTACATTGTGTGCAAAGATCCTACAACCTTTTGGTTTGTTTGCTATGCCATGCTACTCTGTGATGTGATTTGTACATGTCTGAATTTCTTACTCTAGGGTTTTGTTAATGTCAGGACACCATTATACAGAATTAACATTGTGTTAGCTATAGATGTGGCTTTTATAGTGATTTTCTCTGAGAGAAGGAACATATGACAGTCTCTTAGAGACTAAGCTGGCTTTAAGGCTTTAACACATCTCCACATCTTCACTGGGTACTAATAATGTTCTCTTTTTTTTTTTTTCTATCTCTTTCTCATTCCGGTCTTTTGTTTGTGTGTGTGTGTGTGTCGGAGCTCGGCGAGAGAGTCATCAGTAATTCAGACCGGCTCTGATAAGAATGATAATTTGGGAAGATAATCTCTCCCTTCGTGTCAGTCTCAGGAGGGTAAAAAAGAGCACTGAGGAGTATTTTTTAGAAGCGAAGAAGCCATGTGTGTGTTAAGGCTGAGGGTCATCTTTGCTGTTCACTTTTTGTTTCCTGGGTTGTTAAACTGTGTTGTCGAGTTTTCGTTTACTGAGATAGTAGTTATTTTTTCTTGTTTGAATTCGTATCTGTTCAGTGCGTGATGGATCTGTGTTTGAAGCTCCTTGCAAACTGCTGATGTGATTGCTGGCGTGATCTAATAAGGTTGCATAATAGAATTACATCTGCATTTGATTACAGGCAGATTGTTTTTATTTAGGTATCCGAGATAATATCAAAACATGTTTACTGTATTTGTCGACCAGCCCGATACAGCAACATTGGCTCAACTATGATATAATTTTAAGGTGGAATTGTTGTTTTGGTTGTTGTTTTGTTGTTTCCAATGGTAGGTGATGAGAGAGTTTGGGGAAACTTGTTTGATATTGTCAATATTTTATCTAGTACTGTTAGAGATGCAGAAATTACACACACTTAAATAGCTGAAAATCAGTTAAAGTTAAAACTACCTGTTATATGCCTCCCAGTTTTCACAATAAATGTAACTTAAAAAAAAAAATGTGTGGAAAAAAATATGCATGCATGTGTGATATTACATCTAGATTACCCTACACTATAAAAAGTAATTTGAGTTTACTTAATTCAGTTGTGCAAATCTTCATCTTTCATCTTGGTTTTAAGTGTAATTTAAATCTCTGCTAATATGTTAAAAGTATTCCTTACATATTTTGAGTTCAATAAATTTAAGCCATTTAAGTTTTCTGCATATTCAGCCATTTAAGTGCATTGCCGCATTAATTATGCAATTGCTTTGTTTTACAGTTGTTGTTTTTATTTTGCTATTTTATTTTCTGTCTTGTCGGTAGTAGCTCAACAAAAAGAGCAAATAAAATGGTTGTTACAATTAATAAAAATAAATGAAATTGAATTGTTACCTCTGTTGTGATTCCCGTGCTGAATGTTGAAGTCTGTTTATGACTTATTACCACAAATATGAAAAGACTTTGTCAATCTAATAAAAAGCTTTTCATGAAAATTCAGCTTATGAGATGTTCTCTCAAATATTTCAGTAATATTTCATTCAGTATGACTTTGGGAGACGAGTGAATGCAACTAGTGAAAGATAACTGCAGACATGGAGGAAATGAGTGAAAAGTCTAAGACTTTTTCTTTTCTTCTGTTATGTTACACATTAGCAACATAATGCACTGTTGCAACACACTTTTTTATTAATGTCATTGGTTCCTTTGTGGCTACTTGAATATTTAAGTGTCACTCAAAAAAAAGAAAAAAGTAAATAAACTGTTTTATTTAGATGAAAGTTTACATAACCGATTTTTACAAATTTGATGAATTTACTTAATTACTCTGTGTTATGTTTACTTGCTTTTCTTAGATGCAGTAATTACTTTTTTTTTCACATGAGTATAGAATTTGAAAATAATAGAGGAAAAAAATTATAATTAGAAAATAAGAAAATCTTTTTGGTGGGCAAGTACAATTTTTAATTAACTGAAAATTCCAGTTTCATTTCAGGTTTACCTTTTCAGAGTATTTTATTCTTTCCTTTTGTTTTTGAACAGTTTAATGTTTGATTATTTTTATCTAGTCTCATCACTCTTGATTTGAATAGGCTTGTTTCATTATCTACTTAAAGTAATTACTCTCCGTTTCTCTTTTTAGACGAAGCGCTGTAGTGGTGTTTGAATGATCTGCTCATAACAAAGCTAAACGAAACCAAGAATAAAACTTTTTCACCTCTGCCCGCAGTTGGAACTATAAAGAGAGAGATTTCTGAAGCGTCTCCGCAGTGACCCTGGAGTCGTGTTTCTATCCCTTCATGCAGGACTCATAAGCTCACTCCCAGTCTAATGCCACTCTGAGCCTCTCTCTAATTGAGATAATGCTTCGCCACAACTCTAAGCTGGAGTGATTGGCTGACACTTTTAATAGCGGTTTGAGGAACTTTTAGCTAATGAAAAGAATGAAATGTTCATCAGGCACTGACACTGAATTTTATTTGTTATGACTTTAAAGCTTCGGATAGAGCTGAGAGCTTTTTGTGACGCACCATTTGATGTGAAAACTCACACATGCATTAAGTGTTCAAGCACTTTGACCTAAAGATGCCAGAGGCTGTTTGCTCAACATATATCTTTAATCAGAACTTTCTGCAGGGAGCTCTTAACTTTGAATTTCAGTTTAAGGAGCATCAAATATTTGAAGAGAGCAAGGGCTATACAGTCACTGAGTTACACTGACCTGCCTATTTAAAGTCTTCTATTCTTAATAAAATCATTCATTGTTAATCAGTGTTCAATGATACATAAGGTTCTTGTTGGCTTATAGATGTGCACATGATATATAATGCAAAATCATTCATAGTCCTTAATATGTATGATTTGTATCTCTTAAATTTGAGTTTAATGCTGAATTATATGGTTTTATAGATTACATAATGAAATAATTTTTTTTTTCATAGATGCAAACCTCTCTTTTGCTCCAGATGTGTGTCTCAATCTCTGTGGTTCTGGACTAAGTAAGCAGTCAAAGGTTCCCAGCATTTGCATACAGGCATTTATACATTACAGAATTAACAATGTTTCTCATCATCAGTAAAATTAATGTTTTAAATATAATAGTTTATCCAAAATTAAGGTTCAACCATTCATTAATCTCTTTATAAACTAATGGTTTTCTGGTTTACACAGTTGTTAACATTAGAGATGCATTAGCTAAAAATGGCCATTATGTCTGTATAGCATTTATTTATCTTTGTTAATGTTGGTTCATAAAAATACAGTTGTTTATGTTAGTTCACAGTGCAGATTTATAGCAGAATGTCAGAGCTCCTCTTTTTGTGTTCAATGAAAGTGAATGTGGAAAGATGCTGCTTAAAGCATTAGAAAAGCTACATGACTTGTGGGTTAGGTTATAAAATTTTATTTGTGTGAGGAACAGAGTGAAATTTGTGCATGAGCATGATCTTCTTTGAATAGAGAATAAACTTTTTTTAATTATTATTTTGTTGTTCCTAACTTTAGAATGATGTGGGTGAGTAAATGAGTTTCATCAAAGCTTCATTTTCAGATGCAATCTACTTCGGGGGAAAAAAGGTGTTGCAGTTTGTGCCAGGATCTTTTCTTTCATGTTTTAAGTAATGTACAACCACACTTAAACATCAGCTTTCACTGTAAGATTACATAACGTAAATATTGAAGTTAATTAAATTCATGTGATATGAATATGAAAGCTTCGACTTTGACTGTCTTGATGATTTTTCATTATTTTGCTAGGTAGATGCATAAAATACAGTCCTATCTAGAGACAAACACACTCTCTCAGTGATTGTGGTAAACAGCTGATAAATAATGCAACGGTTGTGCTTAATTAGAAGCTGCTGATGAGTCATAAATTCTCATTTGAATATTCGGTCCCAGCGAAGCCTCGTTACTAAAACGAGCCGGCCCTAATCATTAATTATTCGTTGTCTGCCATATCTCCAGTGATTGCTGGGGAAGAAAGCTTGTTTACTTTAACACTAGAGCCCAGGCAGGGATAAAGCGATCAAAAGAGAGGAAATGGACAGTGTGTGTGTGTGTGTTAGACTACAAATATGCAGGCCTGCTGCATTGTGGGACATTTTAGTGTTATTAGCCCTTACATTTGCAGGCATTGTGGGACATTTTTGGCTAATGAGACTATTCCTGATTAATGTGTTCCTCTGTGTTCTCGCATGGATGCACACACGTGCAAATGTGCATATATGCTCATGAGCGTGGTGTAACACCCTCATAAATCATATTCGGAGATCAGAAGAATGTGTCTTGTCATAAGGTCATATGAATGAGGTTAACAGTGTGTGTGGTAACCTTTTCACATACTCTCAGCAGACTTGAGATGGGCCATTAGCTCTTTTCCCGGACGTTTTCTCATCCACAAAAAGCTCTGGCTGGGCTTGGAACGCAAGCCTAGTTTAAATCTTTCCCAGTGCCATTTTATGTGCTGTCAGTCCAGCTTTATATTACCGCATTTGCACTGCATTGGGTCAGGTATGTATAGACAGACCAGGGCCATATTTCCAGCTGACCAAAAGCAGGGACGACATGAGTCAACATGAGCCATGAGACCCTCAAGAGACAGTGGTGTCCAAGATTGGTTCAGTTAGCCATTGGGGGATGGCTTAACTACACTGAAAGAATCATTTTTACAGTCTATTTTAAAAGTAGCTGTGCATTCTAACAGAATACCTTCTTTGATATAAATCACAAATATATTATAATATTGTAAAAGTTTTACCAGTATCTGATTTATTTTTGGATGTTTTTACTAGTGTGAAATTGACTAAATAAATAAAAAAAAAGACTTCTCAGCTCATGAACCAGCAGAAAGTTGCTAGTGAAGGGCTCAGGACTGTATCCTTCTTGTGGCAGCTTTAGCTAGTCAGTATTGCGACAACATTATTTTTAGGATTTCAAGAACTCAGCACATTTATGCACTTAAAATGCCTACTGTAATATAATGAAATATCTGCAGTTTATGTTTTGCTTCAAAAAAATTTGTCAGAATGCATGGCTACTATTAAATTGCAGTCAATGCGGAAAAATGTGTTTTTCCCATATAATGCTGTATTCAGGGAATCTTCTAGTGGGGATAACCAGCCTGACCATCTAATTGTGTTGGACTTATCCAATATATTCAGAGGTTATGATTCAAATAGTTATCATCTGTCTCTTTAACAGTTGTGAGTTGTGAAATTCCTATTAAAGTAATTCCTTCTGTGTGTATCTGTTATGTTTGTTTTATTTTTACCTGTGAATATCATATAGACATCTTATGAGTGTCCATATAGTCAATATTAATCCAAGTCTAATGACCGTGGGTCTGATGAATAAATATTGTGATTATTTTTAATATGTTCTTTCAGTGACGCACCTGATCTCAGACAACTGTTGACAAAAAGTAAAGAAATTGCAAAAAGTATCAGTTCAAAGTAAAAATATCTAAACATCCTAAAATACAGGTTTATTTTTATAGGCAAAACTGCATACATTTTAAACCGTAAAAGTTATTTTGTCAGTGGGAATGAATGAGAATATTTGTTCTCTGAAAACTTTCTCAGTTTTTGCTAATGTATTTTGATTTACAGATATTTAGATAATTCTTAAAATGTTCTGTATCATGGTTGTATCACATATTGGATTATGGTTATGTAGATGAGGTTATGCATTATAAGCTCCATATTTTGCACAGGTTCTGGATTATGTATGGTTTTACAAATCTCAAAATATTTTGTGTATGTGGGAGAAAAAGGTGCTTTTTGCACATTTTTAGGCTGAAATCCTAAGGGTTTTAGCTACATGAGGGACAGTCTATAAGTTCAGAGGTGTTCAAAATGTTTTCAGCCACTGCTGTCACATGGACTATTGGTGAATGTGATTTCACCAAGTACAACACATTCATCGATCAACCTCCTTGTTCATCCTGGAACAACATCCCAATCAACCAATCAGAATTGAAGGGATACATTTACAGGAAATGACTGTTTTAGGCTTACAACTAGTTTGGGATTTTTTGCACCCGTGTTCTTCAGCTATCATTCCCCTGATTTTTTTTTTGAATAATTATGGTTAGGGTTAGGTTTAGGGATAGGGATAGGTCAATGTTTTTGGACCTTAATGTTAACAAAAGATGTTGATCCAGGAACATGTCTGACTTGGCAAAATCATGGCGACCAAAAAAGCTTTTGGATTTCATTAAAAATATCTAAATTTGTGTTGTGAAGATAAATGATACTCATACGGGTTTGGAATGACATGAGGGTGAGTAATTTAATGACAAAATGTAATTTTTTTGAGGTGAAATATATGAATTAATACCTTTTTAATTTCTGTGTGGTTAGTCACTTGTCACTCAGATGTTCGTTTCCTATCCTATAAGAGGGCGACAGGCCAAAATAAGTTGTAATATGATCCAGACTTCTGATAGTTAAAAGTCTAGTTAGGTGAGACTTGGTCTCAGCTGTTGTTCTTTTATTGCTGAATGGGCTTTTCCATTGTTTTACTGGGATGCCTGTCTGGAAGTGCCTTGTGCGGAGTCTCTGGAAAATATGTCTAAGAGGAGGGCATAAGACAGGCTCTGTCTGTCTTGGTTTGTGCACTAATAAACAGCGCTGGCTCTAATGAATCATTAATGTTCTGTTTACCCAGCTTAATGAAGCACCGCTGATGAGGGCCTGTATTGTGTATGCATGTGAGTCTGTAGGAGGAAATGTGTGTGGCTGCTCTCTGTATGCCAATGAAGACTGTGAAAGTATTCATTTGTTGTTGTTGTTTTTCTCATAATATGAATATGTGAAAGTGTTAAAAAAGGAGAAATTCATGAGTTTAAGAGTTTCCAGAGTTTGTGTTTGGCTATGTTTGGTCTAATCTGTTAAGTTAATGACTTGTATTTGTCTGTGCTATTGGGTCTGTCTGTGTTTGTGTGAAACTCCCTATCGGCTGTTGTTAGCTTCGTGTATTCCTTTGGCTCTAGTTCAATCTAATCTTTCTGTCAACGATGCCCTTGTCATCCAATAACTGGCGGGTTGTCATGGAAACGCGTTTGTTCTCACATAGACCTGTCAGTCATTCAAAGAGTTCTAATGAGTTGTTTTGCCTTTGATGTGAATGCCGAGAAGATCAGCTCCAGAAATACAGCGCGGTGTTGGGTTTCCTCCAACTTACAGTGTCAGGATGAACTTTGATTCCCTATTGGCTCTTCATTCAGCTTGACGAAACTTACCAACATCCGCTTTAAAATGAACTTGAGATCATTTAGCACCAAATGATTCCTGTATGTTCACGTATTGAAGAGTGTGTGCAATTTTCGGATGTTGTGGTATATCCTAACACTGGCTAATGCTGCTTTCAAGACCTTGTATTTATTAACTTAAAGGATTTTATATAGTATGAAATAAAAAGTGATTTTGTTTGGGCCTTTTCATATTTTTCACTTAAGACCGAAAGCATTTAGCAGTAATGTATCAAAATGAAGAGCAAAGAATGTGCATTAGGTGGGTAATAGGTGCTGTATCTGTATTTTATCATAGTCGTGCAGGGAATATAGTTTTGTCGCACAAGTCTGTCACCTCGTAAACAGGCTAAATGAGTTGTTTATTTCTGTGAGCTTGTAATAGTTTTTCATCAGTGGTACACAAAATGCAAAAGGTGTACATTTTGCTGTCAAAATTCACATTAAAAAAGAAGTAATGTTTTTTGCTCATTAAAATGGGTTACACACAGAAAAAAAAAGGATGATATTTTGGAAACGCATATTAGATAAAGTGGTGTTTCTCAACCAGGGGGCCGGGGCCCTCTAGGAGGCCTTCAGCAAACTTCCATGATGACTTAAAATTATTTCAAGCAAAGCTTGGTTGGTTTCAAGTAAACCAAAACAAATAAAAATCTGCATATTTCTTATTTTAATTGAACCCTCTACATTTTTATTCTTTCATTTCAGAGTCAGGATATATGAGAGATCCTCATTTTTAGAGTGTGATGTCTGGACCTTGAAAAGTCATGTAAAATAATATAACTTCACTGGTATTTTAATGAATATACTTTTTTTTCTACTTATGCTAAGCTCTAAAAAGAATGTATTGGGTAGAAATGATTATTTTTTATTTATTATTTATTCCTTATCCAGTAAATCACGAAGAACTGGAAAAGTCATGGGGCTTTTGGATATTAATATGGTTTTGGAGTCAAGGTTGAAGACCGCTGAGATAAAGATAATTGTATTGGTAGTCTTATAAAAGCTGTTTTATTTTACATGCTGTGGGTTGCCTCATGAGGGCCACAATTTTGGGATCACATGACCTACTTGATTCTTGGAATAAATGAATAATCTCTTACAGTACATAGTGTATTTCTACAATTGCATCAGATTTGTTTTTTTTGGGCTTGATGCTGCATCTGCACCATTAGTAAAAGTCAAGCACAGCATAAACAAAAGCTGACTGCACATTTAATTGGCCATTTGGAAGATTGCGGCTGAAAGAAAATTCGGAGAGTTCCAACTGACATTGTTGTGTGCTGTTTCATGTGAAGTTAACTCTCAAATTTGATCATTCGGATGTGGTTTAAAGGCTTCATACTTGAAGTCATTTGCTGTCACCAGCACATTGTACTTTTCGTCCTTCTGTCTTTGGACAGGAGTTAGCGCTTTGTTGTTTGATAACACTTCTGAAGTCTGTGTCTGTGCCACCTTGAATCTGTCAAATGAAATGTGCCGTTAATTTATGTAATCCTGTGTAAAAGTTGTCTTCCCAATGGGCTAATGCTCTTATCTCTGTGATACAGAGTTTGTTTATGTGGATGAGAGAAAGCGAGCGCAGATGAATATTCTTCCATCTCTTTGACAGTCTCTCATTGATATCTCATGGATGAGATTAAAATCTCCTAGGACTGGCAATGCTTCTAAATTGGCATGAGTGCTTCATCTTCAGCTTTTTTTTGCCACGTGTAAGCCTCTGGCATGTCACGCAAGCGAACTGACACTTCCCTTTGTTTGGAGTCCTGTCAGCAAGTGTCTGCTCTCTCCTGACTGTCATTCAGAGCTCAGCTCTACTCCAGCGTCACAAGATCTGCAGCACGCTGCTGACAGCTCCGCCGCCGCTGAAATCAAACTATTGCAGTCAGTGCGTCTCAGAGAGCGGGAAGGGAATGTGTTGTTGTATATCTGTGAGTGTGTTTGTTTTGTTACAGAGCTATGTGAAGGCATGCTGTGAAGAAGTCTGTTTGCATATTCACAACATGTTGCGTTTTCGTGCTTACATGGATGGCAAGGTTTGAATTCAGCTTGCAACATAAAAAATAAAAAAACTTTCCTAATTTTTTCCACAGACACTCTCCACTCAGGATGGGCATGTGCAATCAACTGGTAGGGTTTCTAAGTTGGAAAATAGGGTCAATTAATCTTTCAAATGGTTTTTGACTTCATTTATTTGTTTATTCATTCTATTTTACTTTTACACTGAACAAAATTATAAAGCAACACTTGTTTTTGCCCCCATTTTTCATGAGCTGAACTAAAATATCTAAGACTTTTTCTATGTACACAAAAGGCCTCTCAAATATTGTTTACAAATCTGTCTAAATCTGTGTTAGTGAGCACTTCTCCTTTGCCGAGATAATCAGTCCACCTCACAGGTGTGGCTTATCAAGATGCTGATTAGACAGCATGATTATTGCACAGGTGTGCCTTAGGTTAGCCACAATAAAAGGCCACTCTAAAATGTGCAGTTTTATCTCACAGCACAATGCCACCGTTGTCCCAAGTTTTGAGGGAGCATGCAATTGGCATCCTGACTGCAGGAATGTCCACCAGAGCTGTTGCCTGTGAATTGAATGTTCATTTCTCTACCATAAGCTGTCTCCAAAGGCATTTCAGAGAATTTGACAGTACATCCAACCGGCCTCACAACCACAGACCACCTGTAACCACACCAGCCCAGGACCTCCACATCCAGCATCTTCACCTCCAAAATCTCACATTCGATGGCGTCTGGCACTTTGAAGAGGTGTTCTTTTCACGGATGAATCCTGGTTTTCACTGTCAGGACAGGTGGCAGACAGAGTGTATGGTGTCGTGTGGGTGAGCGGTTTGCTGATGTCAGCACTGTGGATCAAGTGTCCCATGGTGTGGCGGTGGGGTTATGGTATGGGGAGGCATATGTTATCGACAACGAACACAGGTGCATTTTATTGATGGCATTTTGAATGCACAGAGATACCGTGAAGATATCCTGAGGCCTATTGTTGTGTCATTTATCCACGATCACCAGCATGATAATCCAAGGCCCCATGTTGTAAGGATCTGTACACAATTCCTGGAAGCTGAAAACAACCCAATTCTCATAGCCAGCATACTCACCAGACATGTCACCCATTGAGCATTTGGGATGCTCTGGATCGGCTTATACGACAGCTTTTTCCAGTTCTTGCTAATATCCAGCAACTTTGCCCAGCCATTGAAGAGGAGTGGACCAACATTCCACAGGCCACAATCAACCACCTGATAGACTCTATGTGAAATAGATGTGTTGCGCTGCGTGAGGCAAATGGTGGTCACACCAGATACTGGTTTTCTTAAGATGCTACACTGCAGCATGAGCTGAACTATGTAATATCAAGGTGAGCCAAGTGCAGTTTGTGGTTGAAGCTGAGAAAGGCTGAAGAGAGACTTTTATTTTTATCACAGCCTGGGGGTAAAAGCTGACATTGAAGTTTTTTTTCTGGCGATGTTTCTCACTTGTACTTCTGCTATGCTTTCTGCTATGGTTTTGAACTGCACAGCTGAGGGGACTATAAGCTTCTCTTGACATTATATGTACGTGGCAGACTAATGAACTACATGCGATTGGAGCAGCTGACCTGTAGCAGCATCAGCATGTTTTTATGTAGGTCAATAGAATTTAACAAACAATACTATGTAGAGTGGCTGTTCTAAGTATCCTTTTGCACAAAAGTAATGTGGTGGTAGTGTATAGTGACTGTTTCAAGTGGTAGTTTTTTAAATATATATATATATATATATATATATATATATATATATATATATGTACGTACGTATGTATGTATATATATATATATATACATATGTATGTATGTATGTATATATATATATATATATATACATATGTATGTATGTATATATATATATATATATATATATACATATGTATGTATGTGTATATATATATATATATATATATATATATATATATATATATATATATATATATATATATATATATACATACATATGTATGTATATATAGCGCGTTAACGACGTTAATTAGTTGTTTGTCGTTAATTACGTCAAATTTTTTAACGCATTTCACGCATGCGCAGTGTGACAAATTATTTAGGTCAGGAAAGTCTCGTCGATCTCTGAATTCTCAATATAGTAACAAACAGCGGCGAGCGCCGCGACGAAAACACCGAAGAAGCTTAAGGTTTTACCCCAGTTACTCTCAAATACATTCATGCCAAGCTCGATAAACAGAGACGACTTTGGTAGTTGATACGCTGGAGCTTCTTCCTGTTATAGCGTCCTGTGTTTCACACTGTGCATGCGCAGAACGCATACATGCAATGCAGTGAAAATTACAGCTGTTTGAAAAAGCATTTACATTTTTACTTGGTTTTACTGGCACTTGAAGCCTTCAGAACATGAAAATATCGATCCTAAAGAATTGTGGCAGAGCAAATGAACACCTCCTAAAAACAAGAGTGCCCAGAGTGCAGAGGGCGCATGTTTGTGTTTCTGAGTTCATTCTTTCGAGTTTCTCTATGCATAATTTCATAGATATGTGGCTATATTTAACCACAGGTTCACCTAAAACTTTTACACTATCTGTAGTTAAATGGCATGGTTTGATATAGTGGTCAGGTAAATTTGATTAAGTAAATGTTAAACTTTTGAAATTCAGAAAAAAAAGAACCACATATTGATGAATCAATACATGAAAATTATGTATCTGTGTCCTGTTATTTATCCTTTGGTACGCATTTCAGAAAAAAAAAATGGTTAGGATTCAGGTGTATTTGCAAATAGTGATTAATCATGATTAATCCACTGAAAATTCTGATTAATTTTATTAAAAATTTTAGTCATTTGACAGCCCTAATATATATATATATATTAGTGGTGGGCATAGATATTTTTTTTTTATCTAGATTAATCTCACTGTGATCTTGAAATTAATCTAGATTAATCTAGATTAAAATGGCTCATTCGAATTCTACCGAAGGCATTCAGAATATGTTTGTTACCCAAATAAAATGTACAAACAGTAAGTCTTTGAGAAGGGGTTTATCAAGCTAGGTGGTGCATTAGAAAAGGGGCTCATCTCCTGTTTCCAAAATGCATCACAAAGTGCTTGAAAAACGCTGTAAACTAATTCCACATTGCACAAGGTGCAAACAACCTTACGCCAGTTTCACACCAATGTTAAAGTTTTTTTCAAGTTTGTAGGTGTCAAGGTACAGAAACCAAATAATGAAATGTAAAATAGCACTGGATAGTCTTCAATGTAAAAATGAAATATACAATCAAACCTACATTTATTCAGACACCTTCAACATTTCTCACATTATTACAGTTTTGCTATATATATATATATATATATATATATATATATATATATATATATATATATATATATATATATATATATATATATATATATATAAATATATATATATATAAATATAAAAAATTATACCTGGTGTCTGAATAATTTTTGGTTTGACTGTTAAAACTAAGTAATTCAGTCAAGAGCAGTGAGTGGTTTTCATTTTCTTGGAATTAACATTACAGCAGCCAGTAGCTAAATTAGACGCGGTCACTTTAAGAGACGATGAACGCATCCAATATAATACACATCCATTTTTTTCCTTAACTGTTTACTTTCACTTAAGAAATAACTGATAGCTTTTTCGAGCATAATTTCCAAGGTGGATATTTTGACATTTTGTATGTATTTGTCGGCACAAGAGCAAAAAAGTGTTTTGAGACGCCTTTCTCTTCGCAGAAGAGAGCTCGGTTCAGTGTCGCTGTCCGTGATACGCGGCTCTCTCTCTCTATCTCTCTCCGCACCGAACACAGCGCGTGAGTGACCAGCTACTCTGTTCAGCTTTTCCGCATCTTGTTTTTGGATGCTTTAATGTTTAAATCGACAAGCGGTAAGGCGTAAAAACATGTGAAAAAGATAAGCTTTCGTGACTATGCGCAGCAGTGGCCCGTCAACTGTCCTGAGCATCTTTTTAGGCTGGCCTCAGCCAGTCGGTTATATAAAATATCAAGGCGAAAGTCATCATATCTCCCCTAGACCCAGCTCCCAACCCAACTTTGAGAATAGATTAACGGCGATATTTTTTTTTATCGCCCGATAAGAGTCTCGCGTTAACGTAGCACGTTAATGCCGATAACGGCCCACCACTAATATATATATATATATATATATATATATATATATATATATATATATATATATATATATATAATAAACATAATTAAGCATAAGTATTTACGGTATGTAGTTAAATGCATATATGAAGTATCCTGTAACTTCTGTTTTATGCTTTTGTATATCTCCAATTTTCTTTATCTGGTCGCCTTTCACCTAATATATTTTATTTAAAAGTATAATAATTGAGTATCAAATTTGCATGTTCATGGTTCTCTGACATTGGTTTTGGGCACATGACATGCAGGTAAACTAATTAAAAAAATATTTTTCAGCAAATGTCTAAATCCTGTTTAAATCAATGTGAAAAGGAGATGGGTCAAAAGTAATCTAAAAGTAATGTAAAGCAGTCCGATTATATTGCTTAAATGTGTTATGTAATGTATCGCGTTACTAACTACAAATTTATCCATGTAATTTGGAATCAGTAACAGATTACAATTTGTAAGTTCAATTTGTAAATTTGTAAAATTTATAATTTGTATCTCTCTCTCTCTCTCTCTCTCTCTCTCTCTCTCTCCCCCTCCCTCCCTCTTTCTATACACACACACACACACAATACTGTATATTCAGTCTATATTTAAGCAGTTACAATGGTACATTTAATAACATGCTACTTTTTAAGCGTCATGTTTCAGTTTCTCTTTCTCTCATATTGTCTGTTTCTATCTCTACCTCCACTCTCTTACTCACATGCCACCCCCTCCCCCCACACACACTCCCACTCTTTTGTACATGTATTTAGTTAAGAACATTGTGCAGGGTTGTGAGGTTTAGTGTATTTTAGGCGCCATGTTGACAGCTCATCAATAAAAATCCTAATAAGGTCTGTGTGTGTGTTACTATGAGTGTATGTTTAGATGCAGGTAGAGGGAAATCTATTTGTCTTGCCAGCAGAGGTCAGGGAGGGCATGTAGAAGCATCAGAGCTCAGCAGGAGCAGCAGAAGAAAGGAAAACGTAGCCTGAATTAGAAGAGAGAACAGAGACGACACTGTTTCACACACACAAACACACACAGACAGCCATGCTGCCACACGTGTGTAACCTGTTACAGAGACTCGCAGCACATCTGGACGAGCGACAGGGCTGCATTCTCTTTCTCTCTCAATCAATACCTCTGTCAGCAGAGGCCGTGAAAGATCAGACACAAAGCAGATAACAAGAGGGGCTGCTCTGTGATATCTGTCCTGTGTGTTTGTCGCTCTCGGTCTGTCGCCCTTTTAATCATTACCTCCATGAGCGGAGGGCAAGAGAGATCAAACATTCACTTCTCTAAAAGCAGTTTACAGGCTGGATTGCTTCATGTTTGTGTTTCGGGCGCTTTCTCTGTCTTTCTCTCTTTCACATACATCACACAACACTTGACTTCCATTGTTAACAAGATCAATGGCTTTTGGTTACTGTCCTCTTTGTTCTCTCTCTCTGGTTGTTTCTCGTTATTCTTACATAAAAAGGAATGCATAAATATACCATATAAATAAATAAATGCATGTATTATTTTTGTTCAGTTTTGAATATATAATTGTGCTTGCTCATTTTTAGTTTTTACATTTAGATTACCTTTGCTGTCATCTAACACTCATCAGTTCATCTTTCAAAACCCTAATTAATTATTAGTTTCCACACATTTACAGTTATCAAAATCAGTCTAAACCGTCAACTTTCTTTCGTCAGATCTCTTTACATTTGTATTAAATACTTTGTGCTAAATAAAATTAAATTTGCTTTTTGTGTACATTTTTTTAAAGGCCTTCAAATGGTGCAAAGTAACATGAATATATTTATTTGACAATTAAAATAAAGGTATGGTTAAGTAAAAAAAAAAGCGGTGGTAAAATGTCTGTTATATTGAAGCAGACAGAAACATGCTGTGTTGCTATAGCTCAGCATTTCTTATTAGCAGTTCTTAGATCAGTCTTGGGCCCTGTGTCTCACTGGTTGCCCTTTGACGAAAACATTAATTAAAGTTGCCCAGCAACATTGCTCACTGTGTACCATCAGCCAAATGACCAGCGTACATATTTAATAAAAAATTTCTTGGAAAAATGTTCCTGTGTATTTTGTGCATTTTCTCAGAAAGTGCTTGACATCAGTTGTCTAGCTGTGCAAAGTCATTCATTGTGTATTGTTATGGAATCCACTCTTGAGCTGTGGCGGATTGGGCACAGGCTCGTGACGGCAATCACAGCGGCCCATATCCACAGCTCCCGGCATGTGCTCTCTCCTGCAGTACGATGCTCTCTTGTTTAATAAGGATTTCATCAGGTCTCCCCCTTATACGCCCCCCATCAGCAGTCAGCACACTTTAATTAATTATTCCCTTTAATGAAAATACACAGTTCAGTTTTTTTTTCTCATTTCCTTTCTTTGTCTCACAGTCCCACAGTTGACAGTGATGGAAAAACTGTAACTTTTCTATTAAAAACCTTTCTATTTAAAACACATTTTTGCTCACAATTTCTACAAATATTCATATTTTTTTTAAAATAAAATATTATCTAATTTCTTTCATACATTTTCTAAGTCTAGAAATTGTTTGCTTTTTCATCTAATTATTTGTTCTAACTCTGACTTTTAAGGATCCTTCTTTCTGTATCATTCTGAGAGTTTACATTAGTGTTCTGTCCATCTAAACTGAAAAGCATTAATGACTTGTCTAGATATGTGTGATGAATGACTTGTTTCTTGCAATTTTGTGGTGCTGTAAACTCCTCAGTATGTTGTGTTGTGTCCTCACTCCTTCACTCCATCTTTCTCATTCTCTCTCCATCTCATCCCAGACTAATTATGTTTGACCTGACATTTGGCTTTCTTTTCTTAATTTCTCTAAATTGGCTTCTGCTCTAGGTTGTCTTCACACCTATGCTCCTGTCTACGCTTGTCCTCGCTTACGTTATTATAATGTCCCTCAAGGCTCCGAACTTGGACCTTTCAGCTTGGAGCAATTTTATTTTTCTAGATTAGTAGTTTGATTTTAATTACAAAAATAAACACTAAACCCATCACATATGTACATACAAATATGTACATACATTTGAATGTTCTTCATCTTGAAGAGGGTTGAAGAGCCATGAACTGCTTTTCTTACTAAAGTCTCTCAATGAGTCTTTTTTTTCTTCTGAAAACCTGACTTGATTTTGTGACAGGAAAGCTCCTTTGTCTACCTTTGATACTGAAAAAAGACTGCTAATCATACATTCAGCTGTCTGCGTCGAACCGTCCTGTGACGGTTTATTAGGAAAGTAAATAGAGAGGACATTGAATCGTGTTACTTTGATCGTCACGAGGCTGTGCCACTTTCAAATTCTGAGTGAGAGTATGTTCAACAACAAGCTTTGTGTTGTCTGTTCCTTTGTGCTGGCTGTGAATGGCAGGCTTTTTGCACAATTTCATCTTTCTGCTTTTCAGTATTCCAGCACCTGCTATCCGGTGATCCAGTGTGCACTTATCAAGGCTTTTTGGCTATACATGTGTTTGTTTCATGAAAACTTTGTGGGCTTTTTGAAATTCTGACATTTCTGAAGACCTTTCATGAAATTCCGATCTTCGTTTTATACTTTTATACTACTTCTAAAACTAATGGTTGTATTGCTGAATTCTCTTAAAAAAAAAAAAAAAAAAGTTGAACCTGGAGAATTTTTTATTTTCGGGTTGAGCAACTACTTTCAGTTTTTCTTTTCAGTGTTTTTTTTCCTTTAGAATCTCATAGGAAACAAAGACAGGGCACTTCTTATTGTTAGAAAAGCTGAAATATTTTCTGTATTGATGTATTTTTTTTCTATTGAGGGAGGACAGATGCATTTGAGACATGAAGGATGATGTTATAAAGAGCGTTTTTGGGTAAAAAAATGTAATGCGCAGAATGGAATTGACTGCGTGTGTAATTTTGTCACTTTTAAGAGTGCCTTAAAGAGTAGAATACCCCAAATTATCAGGAATATGTTGATGATTGTTCATGTTGATATCCAGGCATTGGAAGAGTCATAAAAATAGTTTGGTCCAAATTGTGAAAACCTTTACAGTATGTGAGGTATAAAACTAATTGACATGGACTAAAAGCTGAAAAAGTATTTAATCTTTTTTTCATGTTTTGCATTAGGAAGATTTAATAATTTAACTTTTGCATTAAGTATGTTTTTGTCTGTGTTCGTCCAGATCTGCATATTATTGGAATGGCAGGGATGAATTTGCTCATAAGTATTTTTACTCATTTCATTTGCTCAGTTACACATTGTCATGTTATTCCAAATTTTTCTTTCTTTTGTGAAATAAATATTATTAGTATATTTATTTTTTTAATTTTAGTAATTTGATCAATTCCAATTCTGTTTCTGACTCTGCTTATTGGTTCTGATTCTTATCGATTCCCAGTTTGGATTCTAATGTGGTTAAAAACATTTAGATATCAAACCTATTTATTCTGTTTCTTTTTGCAAAACATTTAATTGCTGCTGAATTCCATGAACAGAAATCAGCTGGCTACATAAAAACTGGACTCGATTAAGAGCTGTTTGTGCAAAATAGACCTGCATGATTCTGGATAAATTTCGATTTTATTTATTTATTTTTTTGGCTTTTTTTTTATGGAGGTTGTAGTTCTCTTACAATTCGGAAGAAAAATATTAGACAACTAAACAAAATCTCATGGAATTTATGAATGGAATGATTCAATGACTCACTCAAGATTTACTTGTTTCATTGCTGGAAGAATCTGTGTTTTTGAATGAATCTCTTGAATTAATGATTCAAAGACACATTTTTAACAGCCCCTTTTCACCATCTAAAAAAAAGATGCTCACACAGGAATTGATAGGTTAAATTGAAATTAAACATTTTAATTCCTGACCTTAAGTGTCCAATACTGGAATTGGAATAGATTTTTCGATTCCCAACCCTATTTGGAATGACATGAGAATGAATGAGTAATTGATGACAGAACTACAGCTTTATATTAGTGCAAAATTTCAGAAGTAATGTTATTCCTTGAAGATCTAGCATAGCTGTTACTGTGTCAAATTGACCCTACATGACAAATCACAGCTCAAGAGTCATAGTTTGCTGTTTGTGAGTGAGAGATATGATGTGTGAGAGACACATTGCACTGAATGTGTTGTGAAAGAGACATGCTGTCATTTGCCATGTTGAAATCACATCTGTGGAGGCTGAAAAGTTGTTTCTAAAGTTGTAGTTAATCTGTCTCTAAAATGGTTCAAGATGACCCACAACAGCACAGGTCAGAGACAATGAGAAATTGCACCCTCACATTTTGACTAACATTATAATTGGACCTCATGAGGGAACACAAATATAAATCGTGATTTGACCCATTTAAGTGGGGCTCAGTGATTATAAGAAATCTCTTTCTTGCTTTTACACCACCTTACTACAAATCTGAAATATTTGTGTGACTAATACAATGAATGAGCATGCTATAGCCACCATTTATTACAGTATATACAACCAAAATTCTGACCATTCTGTCTATATAGTGGTCATATACTACCTTTCAAAAGTTTAGTGTAAGATTTTTGTTAAGAATGTTGTTGAAAGAAGTCTCTTATGAGATACAGTACTGTGTGTATGTATATATATATATATATATATATATATATATATATATATATATATATATATATATATATATATATATATATATATATATATATATATATATATATATATATATATATATAAAATATATATATATATATAAAATATATTTAAAATATATTATTTTTAAATGTATTGGTTTAATGTATTTTAAAATGTTTCAGTTATCAATGTCACACGATCGCTTAATATTGAAACATGTCTTTTTTTTCATAATTTTTTGATTAACAGAAACTAAATATATTTTTGTTTTAATCTAAATTAATTTGTATATGCATAATTTTAGTTATTATAAATTGGTTATTTTAAAAGTTAGGAAACCTTTAATTATTTTAAATACCTTGCTTACACGCTCGCTAGCCGTGAGCTGAGTAAATGTGGCGTTTGCCTCTGTCTGGGGTGTTTGAGATAATGGGACAGGGTGGATTAATCAGGCTGTTTGTCATTGTTACTCCATGTTCATAAACCTCGTTGTAATTGGCATGTATTCTCATCAGAGATTGGTTAGAATGGCGTTGTCACTCAAACTCTATTGTCTTTAAGCTTATATTGGACCCATTGTTTTCTCTTCTGCCTATTTGCATACACTCCATACCCTAACGGTCTGTTCAGTGAGATTCATTGTTAATTGTTAATGCACCACAATGTTCTGCTGATGCTGGATTTTGCAGTTGTGTTTACATGTACGTGATGCATTTGAGTGTGTATTTGCACATACGCGGTAAAGTGTGAGAGAGGGACAGGGAGACAGGAAACAAGTGCTCCTAATTAACCTACTTGGTTGAATTTGGTTTGTCGCATGGCTCCACACTTCTTTCTAATTAAATTTCCCTCTATCTATCTAACCCTGCAGGCTGAATTGAAGAGCGTTTGGTCATCTCTTGCTTAAGTGGGTTAATTTGATGTTAGCATCATGTTTCATCCTCCTTTGGCCTTATTAGCTTTTTGACTCTTACCCGTCCCTTATTATCCTCTCTGTTCCACTATCTTTCTCAGTGAGGAATAGAAAACCCAAACAACACACATCTCTGTGAGTCTTGTTTACCTTTGAACTTTTTGTTATGTCTACAAGGCAATAAAATGCAATTTCAGTCAACGTGCCAAAAAAGAGAGCAGCCAAACACTTAGGCGATCGACAAAAAGATGAGTTACTAATCTGGTTGCCTTTCAAGTCTGTACACTTGATTTCCTGAAGGAGAACTTAAAGAGCAGTCTGGTTTTGACTGGATTCAGCAATTCAAAGATTTAAAGTAGACTATGCTGATATTCATATGAATAAAAATCTTGTGTGTGTGTGTGTGTGTGTGTTATATATATATAGTGAGAGAGAAAGAGCCATTTCAGTGTATTTACACACATTAAAACTCCAATAAGGTCTGCAAGGGCACTGATGATGTACAGGAGGAAGTGCTTTATTTTGGTGCAGGAACTTTCATTACTGTGAGTGACTTTTGCTGTGTTTGGACAACCTTGTTGGTGTCCCAGAGCTCTATTTCATATCAATGCTTCTGAGATGCTGCAGTACAGCTGAATTCTCTCTCTTCATGTCTCGCTGGCTTTCAGATGCCTGCGCACACACATACACGGTCAGCTTTGGAGGATTTGTGCTTAGCCTTGCTGCAGACTCTAAATTTGTGGTGAAGTGGAGGAAATGAAATGAAAGACAGATCTTGCTCTTAAACAAAAGAGTGGAGGGATCTAAGGGCAATTATAGGAGCACAAGCATGTACACACACTCTGAGATCCAGCAGAAGTCTCTCTCTGACTTCATGTTCAAATTTCATAAACATCTCCAAATGCACTCAAACCACAAACATCTCACGCGTTGTGTACATCTTGTGGAATAAAGAACAAATAACCAAGTAATATTAACAAATGATAAAATAGCAGAAGTACAAAATAAAATAAATGTAAAGTGCCTAAACTAAGAAAGTAGCAATTACATAATTGCACTTTTAATTAACTGAATACATGCATGTTTTACATAAATACAAATCAAGCATTTTTCAGCAGCGATTACTCCAGTCTTCAGTGTCACATGATCTTTCAGAAATGGTTATAAAATGCTGTTTTATTTTTGCTCTTATTCTAACTACATATTTGTGTGACAAACGTAATACTTTTCAGAAAATTCTGTGATGAATTGGAGTCTTAAAAGAACATTGAGCACACCCATGGCTTTTGTGAAAAAATAAATATGCCACAAATAATTCCGGGCCAGTTGCAATTTTCTCTTTTGATGTAGCAAACTTCATATGCAATTTATGGAGTTTGCACATCATACCTTGGCTTCTTCACTCCACCACTGCTTTCATTGCTCTGTGTTTCTCACACACATCCACGTTTGCTCTCCGCTGGCGTCTACGTTCAGGCATCTGTTACTCCATGTGGTGTACGTCAGTGATAAACGAGGCTTGGTTGAACCGACCCCCAGGGACCAATCCCTGCAGAGTACTCACCTGTCGCCAGGTAACTGTCACCGTGGCGAACCTGTCACAACGCCAACCTATTGCTCAGGCAAAAACCTGTCACCATGGTAAAACTGTCACCGCTGGGGCCTCATCCGTGACTAATCCACCGTATCCTTTACTTTCCGGCTTCTCTCTGCCATGTCTGAATCTGAAATCATTTGTATGCGTGTGTATCTAAAAACATCGATCTCGCTGAGTCTTCCTGCAGTGGTTACATTTGTGAGCAGATGTTTGTCCTGTTATTGATTCATTTAATTAGTATTTTGACTGTTAAATGTTATTGTGCGTTTCTGCAGTCTGTTGAATCGGTTTAAATCAGGATTTCCATGTGGGTTTGGGCGATACAGTATGACTAAAAAATATCTTTATTTTTCAGCATTCACAATAAAATTGTTTCATGATATAATAATCATATAATAAGATTAAATATTTTGCATAGTTCAACCAATATTGAAAATTTTCATTTACTGCACCTGGTGTCATTCAAAGGCTGTATGACTTTCTTTTTTCTGCTGAACAACAAAAAAAATGTTTTGCAGTTTTTAAATTTTCAAATTCAAAATGTAAAAAATAAAAATGTGTAAAATGTATATTGAATGAATAAAAAAAAACATATTAAAATAAAAAAATAAAAAACATTTTTTGAGTAATGACTGAAGTGAATCATTTTGAATCAGTCAAATTTGGAATAATTTTTTTGGACCTGAATCATGACCTGAACTCACCAACTTTTTGTTGAAGTTTGATTCAGAGAATGTATTTAAACTTCTGTTAACACTCTCAGGTCTTTCTTGGTTCTCTTGAGCTGCACGAAAAAGAAGGATTGTTATAGTAGTCTAATGACACCATCTTCGGAAGCTTAATGGCCAAATCATTGCGATATTCACAGTGTTGCTTAGTTTAATATTGCGAGCAAAATCATGGCGAATATATTGTGAAATTTTGATGCATCACCCAACCCTGCTTCTTAATATGAGCCCGATGTCACACTGTGTGCATCATCTCATCTGGCACCTCCTGAATCTCCTACACTGAAGTGTGTGGCTGCATTTTTTTCTCTGTACTAACCTAATCCATCCATATTTCCAGCAGTAGTCTTTCACCTCGAAAGAGAGGTGGGAAGGGTAACTGAGGACGGAAACAAGCAAAAAAATGAAACAGACCTCAAGCCTAGAGGATCAATTTTTAATTTGGCCGATGTGAACGTGCGTGTGAGTGTTTGTGTGTGTTCGGCCGCTCGGCTTTTGTCGTAGGAGATTTGGCAGAGGCTCAAGGTCTCACCCTTCCATAAGGCAAGATGCCGCACATCCATTTCAGATTTCTTTTTAGAACTTTCCATTGCAAACAAAGATAGCAGATGTTCAACAGCATTACCAGAAAGCACATCACACGCCGCCTATCATACGCAGAGGAACACGAGCAAATGAGAGCGCGAGATGAAAGCATGCGAGAGGAGAAGGGTCAGAGCTCTCGCCTGCTGTTTGAGCCGAGCTGATGATAACAGGATGGTTATTCTAATGTGTTCTCTGCTCATATAATTGCCTCTTTTCTCTCAGAGCAGATTGAAAGCACTTCACCTCTAGAGCGGAGAGCAATAAACGCCATTTGAGTGGCCTCTCAGAAATCCTTGGAGAAGTGCGCACACACATACGTGCGCATAAATGTGCCCGCACACCTTCATTCGCACAATAAATAGCTGTGCTGAAGGCGCGTAGCAACTTTCATTTCCACTATGTGTGTGTGTGTGTGTGTGTTTTTGCCCGCGAGTCTGCTCTCGCACCCTTGGTGAGCCGCCACGCTGAGCGACACATGTTCTCCTGCACAGCAGGTGATAGACGAAGAAAGAAAGCATGAGGAGAGGCAGAAAAGAGAGGGAAGGTAATGTCATATTAATAAACATTATGATTGGCCGCACCGTTTTGGGGATGCAAATTGGAGCCCCTCATGTGTCTGTTCCTCCATATCTCTTTACCTGGAGTCGTCTCCCTGGTTAGCACAGCAGCAGGTGATCTGGGGATGTCAGAATTCAGCGGGAGGTGAAGTGGTGACCTTTTATTATTATAATTTATTTGAACAGTTTTTACATACAAATGTTTCAGTTTGACATATCAGGTTCCCTTCCCAGGTGAATCCAAAGCACACTTACTGCAGTGGTGGTGGCTTTAAAGGGATAGTTCACCCAAAAATAGACATTCTGTCATTAGTTAGTCGTTGGCTGTATGTATGACTCAATTCTGTGGAAAACAGAATAGATCGATCTAATTAAATTTCTAATGACGTGACAAAATTATAATTATATATTATAATAATTATAATTTTGAAAATTAAAAATAAACTATTTTTTAAATGGATCAAGATGTGCTTGTATATGACCTTTATCTACATGGACAATTTCTCCCTGTGTGTTGCCAAGAAATTGAATTGCCTTAAAGAGATTTTGATTATAGCCTTGACATATCATACCAAACAAGTCAGACATTACTAACTGGAATAGTAATGTTCCTCAATCTTAACCAGCACTGGTAGAGGGTTGTTATCTCGCAGGGCCTCATAGACAGCACCTGCGCTGGTGTGTTTGCAGGTTTTTGTTTGTTGTAACCCGACTATTAATCACACTACGACACTGAATGGGCCCGCCTGCCCTCTCAAAGTATCGTCAGGAGGGCTGAAGGTCTATAAAGCATGAAGTTAAATAAATCCCCATTCCCCGGGTTTTCTGTAAACTGTTGACCATCTTTTCACAACTTTCAACCTGACTGAACAACATTTGTGTGAGATTGAATGCTTGAAGCATTTTTTCTTTGTGACCTGAAGCTCCATAGTGTTCCTGGCCTCCAAGACCCCATCTTAAAAAACAAAGCCCCATGGCCCCATGAAAAATACATGACAGGGTAAAGCTGATCTGAGGGGGCTGCGTCATAAGGTTAAAGATTCATTCATCCTTCCACAATCCAAATCCATTATGGATGAGCCCACGATGCAGAGCATTTTGTACAAAGAATAAGAACGGCTTTCTAAGTCTGTGAGTTTGAGGAAAAAAGACTGGGTTGCTCTGTGTGGGTGGTGGTGTGAGTGAATGTATAGACCTCCAGTCACTTCCTATTGTCTGAACATGTAGACAAAGAGATTTCTGTTATCAGTACTGTTTAATTGCAATACAGTCAATCAACGCTTATTAGTGCTTCATCAGGATGTATCCTGACAGGACATTGACGGATATGCCTGAATGTGAACAGCTCGTGTCTTTGAAGTTTTGAGAAGTGTTTAACATTTAAACTGAAACTCATTAAAAATAAGAAGGACTTTAATTCTCCTGTGTCTGAATTTCAGCGTTTCTGAATCTTTTAACAGCCTCTGCACTAGATTGAAAGAGATATTCCACTTTTTTTCCATTGCACTGGGTTTAACTGTGCAGAACCATGGAAATAAGGTGAGATATAAGATGTAATGTTGTTGTTTCTGGCTTGTGTGTTTGTATTTTGCATTCATGGTTGAGTACCCTGTTTACATTGCCAATTTAATGCACATACACACAACGTGCATGTCCAGTTACTGTGAAAAATGATTGGATCCACTCTTTGTTTTTATTCCACGGGCCCGTGTGTATGTGTGCATCGGTGTATTTTTATCTTCCTCCCTTTTTGCTGAGGAATAAAAAAAAGATGTTCTTGTAAGGATGTCAGAAAGAGGTGAGCACAGAAGCACAGCCCACTGGCTAGTGTTAGCATGCTCTCCATAATCATATTTCAACTGCGATTATATCTGATGTTAATCGCATTATGTTATCAACTTTACAACATGCCACTGGCTGGGAATGCATATGTCTTAAATTTAGACGGCCAGAAGAAGTGTTGTTTATGTTAAGTATGGACTTCCGCAGGCTGTGGCTTGTGGAAATTGTCACACTTGGGACTTCTGTTATCACATTTCATCAGAGATACTTAATCTTTTTTTATCACTTTAAAAGGTCATAAGTGTGCCTGTTTGTGTGTGTGTGTGTTGATGCATAAATATCTTGGATAATGAGAGAGGGTTTGTGCGCACAAGTGTTAAGATCTCTGAAGGGTAATTCACTATGAAGAAATAGGAGTTGTTAATAATAATGTTTATTTGAATGTGTTGTGTGTTTTGTTGTTGAGTTCACGACAGGAATTCTCGGTTGAGATTCAAGAACCACTGTAGTCTGTCTCTCACGAACCAGTTTTTTTTATTTTTTTATAAAAAATAAATAGTGTAACCAATACAGTCGGAATCACAAACAAATATATTGGATGTTTTTAGAGAGAGTCTTGACTTTCGTTGTTTACAACTCAAAATAAACCAAGAAAGAACTGTGAAGATATGATCACATTTACCATTGTTCAACAATTTGTCATGGTCGAAACTAATTTTGGTTGTGCATATATGCCACGTGGACTAGCAGAAAGCTGTTGTTGCACTATTGACAGTGGACATTTTTGCCCATGAAAATGTTGCCAAAATTCAGCAAATGTGACTGCTCCTTTACTGTGTCATTTCTTTTTATTTGTTTTTTTAGAACCTCTAGGACTTTCATTATATGGACAAAAAATGGTTAAAAATATTTGCATATGTTCTGAAGAAGAAAGAATGAAACCGGTTGGAAACGACTTAAGGGTAACAGTTTCTGGATAAACTGCCCATTTATTGGATTAAAGTCGGTGTAAACACTTTTTGAATAAATTTGATCAATGTTTGATTTCTTAGGGGCCAATATTAGGGGCCATATTCTTTCTATCTTGCAGTCTGCCATTTTTAATTTCTTTGAAACCTACTTTTCCAAACTCCTCCTATAGTGTCACCAAAATTGGCGAAACCTTCAAACCATGTGGTTTTTAAAAGCTTTTCAATATACCAAATCATTCTTGAATAATGCATCGATGAAATTGTTGGCATAATGCCAAGCTAATTCTGATGCCGCTACAATTTGGGATATTGACACCAAACTTTTTTTTATTTGACATTAGCTGTGTTTCCAACACCATGTTTTTATGCAATTGTATTTGAATGTATTATAAATGTATTTGAAGTATTACGCTTGCTTGAGGTGGCTTTTGACTTATGTGAAAAAGGGATAATGGGAATAATGGGAGATGGAAATGCATTTTGCGAATAAATTTCTCCAGGAGTATCAAAAAAGTAATGTTACTTTGCGCTATAGCATGGCATAACCTGACTAACCATTTTGTTGCACAGCATCTGAAATGTTGTTATGGTTATTCTTAAATGCCCAAGCAAGTCTGTCTTCAAAGTATTTCTGTATAATTGCCACCCAGAACTGTCTTACATGACTGCCTTCCCAAACTTTCGAAGGCAGTGACCGCATTTATTGCATTTCGTCTTCTCTTTTTGAGGTGCAAGTTATTTTTTTATATATAGTAGTTTTTTCAGTAGTTTTTTGTCCTACTTTTCATAGTGATATTTAGGGCCAGTTTAGTGACAAAAGTGACAAAAAAGTGACGTGTCATTCAGCCAAGTATGGTGAGCCATACTCAGAATTCGTGCTCTGCATTTAACCCATCCAAAGTGCACACACACAGCAGTGAACACACACACACACTGTGAACACACACCCGGAGCAGTGGGTAGCCATTTATGCTAATTGGTTTAGTGACCATTTTGTTCTCTTTGACTTAGTGGATGGAAACGGTGCTTATTCGCAAATGTTTTATGCCATATTCAAATTTTGTGTGTAAATAAAATTTGCAAGTTTGGATGGAAACCCAGCTATTGTCATTTCACACCGACCACACCATATTAATTTGATAACAGCACCACCTAGGAGTCAAAAATGCTAAACAGTTATATTGTATTATTAGTGATTTTTCAGCCATTTCATCTATAATAATCTAAAAATGTCTTTAGCCACTCATTGTTGTAGTTGGTCTGATGCTCCCAGCCATGCTAGCATTACCTATTGTTCCTTCTTTGTTCTTGGCCCGTTAATTTTCTGCCTGCTGCTATATTTTGATACACTTACTTGAAATCTGAAATTATCTTATCATTTGGCAATAGACTTCTGATGGCAATAAGTGAAATACGAATTATGCTAGAATACTGCATGCTAATGCGGTGCACGTTTGGGGAGAATTTGCTCCAGAATCTTTCATGCTATATAGGTCATAATTTTTCTTGCTGACCAAAATAAGAAAGCTCAACTAAACACATTTGCTTACACACGCTAGCTTTTTTCCTGTTTTACACAACATTAATTAACCTTAAATAATAGGCCTAGTTAAAGACTAAGTGCTAGGCTGACCTGAGACTTTATTTTGGTCTGCTCCCAGGTGAACCAAATCCACAAATGGGCCGGTACTTCCATCTCTTCAAGAGTGAATACTGACTAATCTGTGGTATTTACATATCTAAATGTCAACCTCCAGATATAGAACCAGTTATTAGCGAGCATTTTTGAGTAGCACAATACCTTTTTCTACACCATGGAATGACATGTAAAATAATATATAAGTTTAAGATTACGAGAGTAAAGTCGAAATGGTTCAAGAAAAAAGTCAAAATACTACGGGAATAAAGTTGAATAAAGTCAGTTTTATAGCGAAATACAAACAATATATTACAATAATGTGTTTTTTTTTTCCCCACTGTCTTTATTGTGTGCTTAAGTTAAGTGGTATGCGAGTCTTTTTCAATTACGATGAGACATTATTTTCATTCTAATTTAAGCTATACTGTTTTTTTCATGCCTTCTGATGTTCCTTCACTTTTATGTCTTGCTATAAACTATATAGAGAATTTGTATTTTGTGATCAAACTGACAGAATTAGAAATCTGAGCTGTGTTATATTAAAAGCAACAAAGCACACAATTATTGTGATTACTGGGTGGCTGGCGTGTTACAAATAATGAAATGAAGACGTTAAATATTATGTCCAGTCATTTATTGTATTATATCATGAATAAAACAGCTTGTGAATAGTCACTTACATGTTATAGCCTTCCTCAGAAAAGTTCATATAACTTGTTGGAGCCCACTTCACCTTTCAGAATGTTTTATTAATTAAATAGGCTACATGTGAGGAATAAAAGTTTGGATGCCATAGACTTTTTTGTGGAGTAGGTGGTGGAATTATCACAAATTTGGAATTTGAGAATTTTCAGAAAGAAAACCGAATAATTTAATGAACTGATTCACTTAAATTAAGCAACCTGGTCATTAAAGAACTTGAAAAACATTATTGTAAGACACATAATTTGTGTTTTGCTATAAATATATATTAAAAGAAGGCCTACCAAAAGCACAAAGCTTATTGCTATTGGTTGGCTGGCTGGCGCACTACAAATAATGCATGCAATGGAAGACATTATTTCCAAACATACTGTCCTTGTGAGTATGACACATGTTATGATTTCTGCTAATAATCCCACATATATTTGTAGTGTATTAGAAAAAGGGAGCTACTGCACCCCCCAAAGGAATGTCGATTGGGTGTGTGAGATTAAGATAAAAAGTTGTTCCTGTTTAGTCTGTTAATAAATATCATATTCTTGATATTAAGCTGTTTCCGCAAGTCCTTAAAATTTACACTTCCTCATCCCAGTAAGACGATGCAGCCACTCGAACGCAACAATATTCAAATAAATTCCAGGGGCCTGGCAACTTCTGGTGCTCTCAATCAGGTCCATTTGCATACGCAATAAAGGCTATACTCTCAAAATATTACAACTTGAAATTTCTACGATTTAAATTCTCAAAACATTTCGACTTTATTTTCAGAAAATTTCAAGTTTATTCTCGAAAGATTTCGACATTAATCTCATTGTACTCCAACTTTATTCTTGTAATTTTGAATTTATTCTCGAAATATAATCTCACTTTAATCTTTAAAGGACTTTAATCTCATAATCTTAGATTTTTTTTTACATTTATTTTGGCACTAAACGTTTTCGTAGTGGACATTTTAAAAATCAAGTCAAGAAAATTGCAGAGCCTTTATACTGTTAACCAGAGTTTATAAATTGTCTCTTTCATCCCAGAAAGGATCTGTTAGATAGTTTTATGTGTTAAATATATTAAAGAAATAATTGGTGCACTGTCATTTTGAAACAAGAAAGCAATCAGATTTTTTTTTTAGAATGTCAATTGTACATTCTAAAAAAGCATTAAAGCTAATGATTAAAACCCAATAAATAAAATTGTATCATTTACTCACCCGTATGCCATTCCAAACCTGTATGACATTCTTTCTTCTGCATGTGGAAACAAAAGAATATATTTTGAAAATGTTTCTGTCATTGGACAAAATGTTCTTCAAAATACCTTCCTTTGTATTCCAGAGAAGAAATCATGTTTAATTTTATTAACAGGTATTTTATTTTATTTATTTGATTTTTCACTGCTGTTATTGTACTAGAAGTTACAACAGTTGTTACACTAGTAAAACCCTGTTACTATTAAAAAAAAACATCTGTTGCTTTTTGTTGCCACGATTCACATCAGTTCCAATTCATCAAAAAGAATTTGGACACATCTTAATCAACTTAACACATAATTATCTGTTTTCATGTTTTTCCATCTTTGTGTTTCACTTGGAGTTGTTTGTTCTAGCGAGAAAGACAAAAGCTGATTTAAATTTGAATTTATTAAATTTAGCACTGATAGATTTGTCTCTAGAGACAACATTATTTCCTAGTACGGTTTCTTCTTTCTCTTTTTTTTTTTTAAATCTGCCTAGATGCAATCAGGCTATTTTAGTATACCATTTGTTTAATATATTTAGCTGGAGTAGATTGGTTAGTGGAGAACCAACAGGAGAGCAGGGAAAAGGAGGAAAACTGTTCAGAATAACAAGTGCAGTACTTTCTCAATGTTACGGTTGTGGTGTGTGTGTGTGTTTCCTCATGGGGTAATTCTACAGATGTGTAAGCAGGCCTGTCCAGGGACTGATGCACGTCCTGATTTATCTTTTGATCTTGATATTAATCAAAATATGGCATGATATCACAAGTTAAAGTCCTCAAGCTTTCACTCAAAAAGGTGTCAGTCTGTTTACTGAAAAATTAACGGTAACATCAGGACTCTGTGGTAGTTGAAATTTCTGATTTGATCAATGAGATGGTTGTAGAATACAGATGTATATTTGAGAGCCTCAGCCAGCGGTGTATACTAATGTCCATCTAAAGGAAATGACAGATCTTCTCTGCGTGTCACTGTGGAGACAGCTTTTACTGCTTCAGCTGCAGCAGAAGTCTTCTTTCCTAATACCCTCTTCCTTGAAAACAGTCTTATCCTCCCGTTGTATCTTTGTTCATTTGCACATTTAAGTCTATTTTTTTTGTCTTTTTATATGACTTTAAATTAGGGTTGAGACTTGATTGGTTGTCTGAATGATTCTAATCATTCAAATAGCTAACATTTTTAAAAAGCAGTCACCAATCAGTTTAGGTTGAGTGGTTGGGATGTTCATTTTTATGGACTTGACTTCTGATTTCTTTCTGCCTTATCTCTTCTCAAAGTCTCACTCTAACTTCTCAAATGGTCAAAAGTGGCTCTTACATTCTTCCTAGCTGTTGTCATCTCATGTGGCAGTATTCTGTGATTTTTCAAATACAACAAATCTTACTTTTTATCCGTTTTCATTATGGCACATTTAAGTGGAGGTGAGTTCAATGCAGATTTTTGAATACCTTAAATGACAATACTTTTACAAGTGTTAATATATATTCATTCTTTACAAGAAAAGTTACAAGAAAAAAAAAACTTGTTTGGTTTATAATTGCCCACTTTTCCAAGCAAAATGCATCTAACACTATCACAAATCATTGTACAATAAGTCCCTAATGTTTCTTTTGTTACATTTAAATTAGAAGAATTCTCAGTAACGTTATAATTAATCTTCCAGTGTGGTTTAGTATGCAATCAACTGGGACAATATGGCAAGTGACAATTCTTGTTAACTGGCCTGGGCTGAAATCCTTTCATACTGGCCCGGGGCCATTGAGGCATCCTTATTGTTGAGCACTGGTTTATACTGTACAAGCTTGCAAACATAAGCTTATAGTGGAGTTTTCAATCATGTGTGCTGCTATAGCTAGAGGCTTCATATGCCATCGCAGGGTTTGCTGGATGGCTTATAGAAAAGTATTAAATCATAAAAATGAAGGAATGATATTCCCCTCTTCAGCTTATCAGTCCTTTGTAAAAGCTTGCCTGCTTTTACTGGCAGCCGGGAAACATGTTCACACTGTCATGAGCATTAAAACTACCAGAGAATGTGCGCTGCATGATAACACATTATTATTGTTTATGCCACAATTTATTACATGAAGCATGGCTGTGACTCATAAAGAAGCAGAAAGAAGAGGGAATGAAAATAAACAAGGGACCATATTGAGATACATGGATTGTAACATGTTTGTTTGTTTATAAATAATATAAGTGTCTATATACACTACTGTTCAATTTTTTTTAATGCTGCATTTATTTGATCAAAATTACAGTAAAAAAAAATGTAATATTGTGAAATATTGTTAGAATTAAAAAAAAAAACTGTTTTCTAATATATATCCTAAAATGAAATTAATTTGACGGCAAAGCTGAATTTTATGCAGCTATTACACAATTTTTCAGTTCTTCAGTCAGATGATCCTTTGTAATATGCAGAATTTTAATATGCTGGCTTTGTGCTCAAGAAACACATATCATTATTGTTGAAAACCGTTGTATTGCTTAATATCTTTGTGGAAATGGTCATAAACATTTTCAGGATCGAATCTGATAAATTCAAAATAAATTGTTTATTTGAAATGGAAATCTATTGTAATATTTTTGATTGAAAAAAAACATCTGATGTAATATTATTAAACCTTTATTTAACCAGGGAAATAATCACATTGAGATAAATATCTCATTTACAAGTCACTGTTACAATTTAATTCATCCTTGCTGATCAGTTTATTTGAAATTCTCTCTCTCTCTCATATGTATATGTATGTGTGTGTAAGTATGGTTTGTGCTGTTTAAAATTTATTAAAAAAATGTATGGCAGGCAGCTCAGATTTGCATTGTATGGCAGCAGATCGGACTTGAGCACAGCACTGACAAAACATTAGCAATCAATCCCTTGTGATTATTGCATCTTATAGTGGTTTACATTCTCGATTGGGATCGAATTTAGCACTCGCCTCAAATTATGAAAAGTTAATTCACACTCCACCAATGAAGTCTTAATCACCAGGGAAACAGAGCCAGCTCATTCAGTTTGGAAAATTCTGTAATTAGAGGCAGAAAATCTCAGGAAGAACCCATAATCTTTCCTAAAGATGAGATTATCACGGAGTCATCACCACCTGACATCCGAGCAGATGTGAGCTCCGCATTGCCAACCGGGAAAAATATGCCATTGCTCAGTGTTGATTGATGATAGCGTTGAGAGGAGGTTAATTGTCTGTCAGCATGTTTATAGAGGATCAAAGTAGCAACATTAGTGCCATTCAACACTTCTCAAAAGGATTATTACGTTTATCACAATGTTCTCTCCACTCACAAGTGTGTGTGATTGGCTGCAATTTTAGAGTTTATCATATACTACAGATCTCGTTCCAGGACCGATTTTTGAGTTTGTTTGTTTTTGAGTTTTCAATTCGTGTTCGCCTGCTTTCAACTTAATTATTTTGTTTCATCGCTGACCCTCTGTGCTTGTGCTCTAACAAAAGGAGAAAAGACTCTTGTTAACACTCTAAGATGACTTGTATCACTGAATCAGATTTTTGATGTGGTTCGGTGAAACAAACAGTTCAAAAGGATTGATTTGCAGGAATCCGTCAGACTTCTTAGCACTGCAGGGACCCGAGAACTGTTTCACATATGCATTATTAAAAACAACTCTCAGGCTGTCCGCTCCTGCAGACAGCTCTTAGGAATACTGCCCGCTCATGCTTACAAATCAGAAATTTAGTCTGGCGCCTCAGCAAATCTAATCACATCCTGCGGGATCCAGAACTTTGTCATAGAATATTGTATTCTGTTTGTTGCTCACTCCCGGTCTCATCTGTAAAATGTTACATTTACTGGGCTTCCAGGTTTATTATGAATCCGTCTCCACACCATTCTCCCAAATCATGATGTGATCATTGCTGCAGTCTTATTTCTCATACAGCCGTGCGCACTTAGCAGTGAGGTTAATGATTTGTTAAAATTAACAATCTCTTGCTCAAAACCAAGTTTGCTGTAAAACAATTTTGGCTAAAGGTTTAAATGCATACATCATGCTCCACCTGCTTTAGAATGCATTCATATGTTTGATTTGTATAGTTACGCTATGAGAGACTAAAAGTGTAATTCATTGAGCAAAACCGATTTTAAAAGTGCAAAAAATTATTACAATTTGCAAGAGAGTGAAGTATCAACATTTGTTAAGAATCCCAACAACCTAAAGACCCGAATATGTAATAATGATTGATGAAACATACATGCATTTAAGGGTTAAGTTTGCCTAGTGTGAATACACCCTTCTCCCGCATCCCCCATTCATGAGTCTCTACCCACTCGCACCCCTCACTCAGCCATAAAGTTTTGTCCTGTGCCGCACTATGTTGCGTTGGGTCCCTCAAAAGTGCAGGTCTCTACTCTGAAGGTGCCTTATGATCGCGGATCTGGACTCTGAGCATAACTAGTTTTTCTATTACAAACTATCAAATATTTTCCATAAAATGTTTAATGCCCTGGCAGTGGCAAATAGCTTTGGCTTTATATTTAATTTGATTACATGTTTAACTTGAGATTTACAAGACATATTTTAACTGCTACTATGTAAAAGGAATACTGGTATTAAAAAAACACCTTAGTTTAAAGTGTTTGGAAACCAAATTTAATTGAACGTTTGTTAAAATAGCAATACTTTTAAATGAGAGTGCGCAATACACTACTTTTTAATTCCAGATTGAATTTTGTGCATAATGTGATTTTAAAAAATTGTAATCGTTGCCCATCACTAATTGAAATGTTGAGCAGCGAGCTCATCGGCTACCGACAGAGGAGAGATTCAATCAGCTGTGCCATCTGATGTCATTATGCCATATTGAGTTTGATCTAACAGACTCTGCCATCTAGAGTTTCATGCCAGGCTTTGTATTTGCATGGACATCAGTAATGTAATTATTCACCTTATTATGAATAAGACAATATGATTATGGTGTTAACATGAGTTGCTTTTAGAATATTCTTTTCATTTTCCCATTTTTCATGTTGTAGTGCATAGATGTGAAGTGATGTGTGAAACATACTTGGAATATGTGTTCTGCATTTAACCAATCCAAGTGCACACACACACACACACAGCAGTGAACACACACGCACTGTGAACAAACACCCGGAGCAGTGGGAAGCCAGTGGGGGTTCGGTGCTTTGTTCAAGGTGTCTTACCTCAGTCATGGTATTGAAGGTGGAGAGCGTGTTGGTTTTTCACTACCCCCAGCGACAATTCCTGCCGGACTTGAGATTCGAACCCATGACCATGATCCATTAGACCACAATTTCCCCAACCACGAATGCCCCCATGTGCCCATAATGGCATGTCATTACGTCACCATGCAGCGACATCTGACGTTCCCTCTAGAATTTCACATATCACCATACAAATAGTCTTTGTTATGGTACAGTGGTGTTTTTTTTTTCCTTGTTTTTTTTTTATGAAAGCTTCCGGTGCAGTATTACACAACGGTAATAGTGTGATTAAGGTGTTTAAATACTATACTGCACCTTAAAATAGGAATACTCCTCTTGTCTGAATTCAGTTTCAGAGTATGGTCTTAATCACGTTAATATTGGAGTATTGTTGTCCATGTAGACGTTGTCCCATGCTCTTTTTTTCTTTTTATTATTAACTGTTTTTATGTTTTTATTATGTTTTTGCTATGCATTTTATTTTGAATAATTGTTTCTAATTTCTAATCTCATAATGGATGGAAATTTAGAAAAAAAAGTTCTTCAACTTTCCCCTAAATTGTCCTGTTAATATGTTAACTATCATTTGCAATGAAAAGTGCAATGAAAAAATTAGAAAAATCCCAAAAAGAAGCATTACCATAAACTTACCATAAACATAATTCATTGAGATCACATTGATGGAGTGTGAGTTGTAGCGAAAGTTCATCATGCTGCCAAATATATAGTATCATTTAGCGCACTTGTCCTTCAAACCACCTCACCTCAGATTTGCAAATGGAGCAACACACACAGGCATTTAACTGTGGGAACTCTGTTGGGGGGGCACAATGATGACATCACTCACTTATCTTCAGTCACCAACATCATGCTGAGATGAGATCACTAAGAGGTTTTCGATCAGCACAGCTTCTCAGCGGGCAGTCGCTATGCCAACAGCGTTACCGGGCTGAGCAACATCTTAACGAGCAGATCTTAATTATGTTCAGACAGGCCCTACAGAGCCCGAGACACCTGCTGACCTCGTAGAATGGGAAAAAGAGTGTGTGTGTGTAAGTGAGGGAATGAATGAGAGTGTTCTCAGCACTAATGAGAGTTTAGTAATGTCTGGCTTCAATGACCTGCTGCCACATCTGGTACCTGTCAACCTGTCCGTAGCTTTTGATGTGTGTGTGTCTGTTTTCAACAAGTGCTCACAGTGGCTGCTATGCTATGCTATTACGTCGGCACCTGGTGATCGTTCTTTTATTAAATGAAATTTAAATAAATTAAATTAAATGTAAAATGTATGCATTTAGCGGACGCTTTTATCCAAAGCGACTTACATTGCATTCAGGCTATCAATTTCCTACTATCATGTTTTCCCTAGGATTCGTACCCCCAACCTTGCGCTTGCTATCGCAATGCTCTACCAGTTGAGCTACAGGAACACATCTTTTATGACCTGATACATGTTGAGAACTCCCTCTGTTATGCTGCATGCCACTGAAACTCCAAGTGTGGGATAATACTACATATACTAGACTTTGATGCTCAGTAGATAACAAAGAAATAAATGCCAATGCAATTTTACCTTTACCTTAAGTGTTTGACGGTTCATATAACGGTTAATAATAAAAGAAAAAGAAAACCAGTGTATGTGTGATTGTGTATATATATACACATACATACATACACACACACACACACACACACAGTAGTCAACATGTGGATGAAAAAAGTTAATCAAAGTTGTCCTAAGACAATCATCATCTTAGTAAATATCATCTTGCTCATTCTTGTTTCTTTTATTACTTTCAGATTCAGAATTATGTTCTGCAGACTTTTTCTAACTATAGGATTTAGCAGGAAGAGCATTGTTTCGATAATCTAGTGCGACAAGCCCCAGACTCTTGGCATATGGTTTTATAATTTGTTTCCCTGTTCTTTACACAGGTTATTACATCTTTTGATTATCTGGTATGAGATCTTGAAGAGAATACATGGCTGTTCCATCAATGCAAGACTTCAGTTAATTCAGTTTAAAATTGTACACAGACTGCATTATTCTAAAACCAGACTCCACAAGATTTACCCAGCTGTGTCTCCTATGTGTGATTAATGTCAAGTTGCAGAGGGAACTTTATCTCATGCTTTTTGGACTCGCCTGAAACTCCAGAGATACTTGGAAGATATTTTCTCTTGGTATTCAGTGGCATATGATCAGACTCTTCCACCTGAAATGGAACTAGCCACTGCCATGATTTGCAGTTGGCATTAATGTTGGGCATGGATGTGGCCAAGATAATTATATTAATGGATTGGAAAGCCACTGCTCCCCATGTTTTTAGAAATGGCTTGCAGAGATGGTATCCGTTTTAATCCTTCAAAAAAAATCAGAATCAAAGTCTCTTAATATTAGTAGAACTGAGTAGATTATTATACTGTTTTATAATACTCATTTAGAAATTTGTCTGGCTTTTTTGGGGGATCGGGGTGGGAGTGTTTTTTTTTTTAAAGCTAACAAATCAGACAAGAGAATACATTATTGAAACAAAATACCTACTGATATTCATTCGTTTATTTAATTCAATAACTAGTAAAGAGGAAGTGATGATTGGTTCACATACATGCGCTGGTCATATAATTAGAATATCATCAAAAAGTTGATTGATTTCACTAATTCCATTCAAAAGTGAAATTTGTACATTATATTAATTCATTACACACCGACTGATATATTTCAAATGTTTATTTCTTTTAATTTTGATAATTATAAATGACAACTAAGGAAATATCTCAGAAAATGTGAATATTGTGAAAAGGTTCAATATGGAAGACACCTGGTGCCACACTCTAATCAGCTAATTAACTCAAAACACCTGCAAAGGCCTTTAAATGGTCTCTCAGTCTAGTTCTGCGTACACAATCATAGGGAGGACCGCTGACTTGACAGTTGTCCAAAAGATGACCATTGACACCTTGCACAAGAAGGGCAAGACACAAAAGGTCATTGCAAAAGAGCCTGGCTGTTCACAGAGCTCTGTGTCATTAATAAAGAGGCAAAGGGAAGGAAAAGATGTGGTAGAAAAATGTGTACAAGCAATAGGAATAACCGCACCCTGGAACAGGATTGTGAAACAAAACCCATTAAAAAATGTGGCAGAGATTCACAAAGAGTGGACTGCAGCTGGAGTCAGTGCTTCAAGAACCACTGCGCACAGACGTATGCAAGATATGAGTTTCAGCTGTCACATTCCTTGTGTCAATCCACTCTTGAACAACAGACAGTGTCAGAAGTGTCTCGCCTGGGCTTAAAACAAAAAGGACTGGACTGTTGCTGAGTGGTCCAAAGTTATCAAAATCAAAAGGTTGTAGATCTTAAAAGCACTTTTCCAATTCAAAATTCTAACTTCAGGTGATGTTCTGTACTGCTTTTTAAAGTTGAATGTGTCCCAGCATTATTAGAAATCAACTTAAAAACGGATACGGAGACTCAAACCATTTTGAGAGAGGCCTTCCTATATTATTGATAAGTCAACAGACAGAGAGAGCTCTGGGTCAGTCTAACATACTAATCCTTGTATCGATTTGTTTGGGACCTTGTACAGTGTGACTTCAGAGAGATGGACTGCATGGAGTGAGTCAACTTGTTGTGGTGTTGAAGTTTTGAAAAATAGAGCAGATTTGTTCTTTTTCTTCGGAATCTGGAGCTGTTGTACCAGTTCAGTTGTGTGGCATCTGCAGGAAATTGCTTCACAAACACCTATATCTGCCGTCTCCGTTCTGTCTTTAATTAAGTATCGTCCCCAAAGGCAAAGTCAGATATGTAGAATGTAGAAATAGGATTCCATAAGGATTATGTGTGATTACACCTGTGTGTGTAGAGCGATTCTTGGGCTTCTTTTCTTGCCCCGTCTGATTTAACGTCTGTACCCTGACCTTCACCACTCGCAATCACTTCTTGAAAATCAATAGCGCTGCTGCTGCACTGACGTACACCAAGAACAATCGTGTATGTGTGAGACCGAGTGAAAATACCCAATCTCACCTTCAACTTTCTTAAACGTGTAGTAAAAAGCAATTTCACCTCTGTTAGAAGACAAGAAAAAGCACCCCTCCTCCCTCTGTGAGCTCTCAACACAAGGCGATCTGTCAGAGCGCTCCTTCTTACGAAGTGTGTCATCATATCCAGAGCTCGTTTAAAACACTCTCCGAGACGATGAGCACAATGCGGCCTGTAGCCCGTTGCTGTTTCTCCTGACAGGCCGTCTCTGCAGCTCTGAAACAGACTGATGGGCCGGCATTGTTCTAAAGGTCATTTAGCAGAGCTGCGGTCTTCTCTGGCTAATGATGTCATAATGAGGGGCTGTGTGGGCCAACGGTTAACCTTTTAGGAGCTCATGTATGTCCCTTTGAAGAGTATGACTCGTGTTTTTTTTTGTATCAGTTACTGAGAATTTGTAATACTCCTATTTTGCAGCCTAATTAAGCCTTTATTCCCATGTGTAAATCATTGCTTCTCTACAGAAGCTGTTTACCTCAATCAGATCAATATCGAGGTTACTGTAAAGGCTTCAAAAATCTGAATCAATACTGCCAACTTTCAACACTTAGCAGCCTGTTACATCATTAAACTCTTAATTACACATAATTTAATCCCAACACTCTTCATTTTTGTGTAAATAAGCTTTCTCAGATCTGTTTTTCTGTGAGTGCCAACCCTAAAGTGTTGCATGCCACTGGAATTCAGAACAGCCTAGAATACATTTAGAAAAGATTAGTAATTGGTAGTCATTTGTTTGAATCTTTTGAAACTAATTATTTTAAGTTGAAACTTTTGAAACTTTTGATTTGTGGCATAATGTCCTCGTTGTAGTTTCTGACTATAAACCAATTTAGACTGAAAGAGACTATCTGATGGACTTTTAAAGCAACTAAGCAGTGTGTGTGTATATATTCGGGTATAGGTCTGTATGGTTTATGAGGACACAAATGTGCATAATAACATGAGTACTACAACATAAACATGGTTTATGAGGACACTTGAAAACAAAATTGCTTAAAAGCATATTGTATTTAGTGTATTTTGAAATTCATAATTTGAGTGTTTGTTGTGTGTGTGCACGCTGTTGTAGGCTGGGTTTACAGGCAGATTATACAATAATTGACAGGATATGAATAAAGAATATAAATAAGAATATGAAGAATTTATTCATTTGGCCTCTCAAAACATTCATTTTCCATGGTAGTCTATGAAATTATGGTAAATAATAACCAAATTTAAATTTCAGATAGCCTATTATTCCTGTATTTGCAAAGAAGTCTATTGGTCACAGTGTTATTACACATTTTAAAACAATGGGATTAAATTAGTGTTTTAATTAATACTTGAACTTACAAAAACTTAGCAAAAAATTCATTAATTTATTGAGGTAATTGTTGTATTTTGCTAGAGCTTGTTAACATTTCAGCAGGTTAAATTGGAGGAAAATGTCAAATATCTGCTTCGTCTGTGGGCAAAAAATGCTTAGAGTGCTTAAACTTGGTCTGACTCAAAACAAGATTAGGTCAGCACTGGATTTCATTTAAAGGAACTTGCTAACCAAACGGCACTGAACAAGACTCAAAACTCACTTTTGGCAAACAGGAAAGGTCACGGAATTAATTTGAAGGAGAATTTTCTTGTGAATGGGTTCAAAAGATTTTATTCAAAAAATAATTGCCTTCAAATGCATCTTTCAGAAACATTGCCATACCCACAATTGAATCTTTTACACAGCTGGGATACTTTCATTTTGTTACACCATTTCTCTTTGAGAGTGATGGATTATTAAATATTCTTTCTAGAATTTCAAAACTTCATGGTGCATCCTGGTATGCTTCATACTGAATCTCGAGGGGGAAAGTTTGCCAAAACTTAATTTAACAGATTTGTGGTTTATGACTAAGTCTTGGTAATGTTTGAATATCATCACAAGTAACTCTATAAACCTGAAGTTTTTCATGTATGTCTTAATTTAAAATAGCAGTCTGTGTGCAAGCCAATTTATACTTAAAGTAAATATAGCTTATACTATGAATTACTTGAGCATCCATATGCAATGTATATGCAGTATGTGTGCAAAGTGTGTGTAAAATGAATAAATATGGTAAAGTATTAGCACATCTAGTGTGGCTAAACACAAATGGATGTGCAATTTAGCACACAAAGAGAGACAGGCAAATAGAAAAAGGGAGGCATAAGCAGGGGTTGAAAGAAAATGAACAGGCCTCCTCCAGAGTGTGAACATATTAATATTAATGGCTGCATTCCTCTGATTCCAGACTCACTCAGACAACGCCTTTTATTTGACCTGACAATTACAGCCCCAAAAATACAATAGGGTTATTCAACATTTCCCTTTCACTGCTTTTCATATTCAGGCCAACAAAAGATGAGTTCAGATGAAAAGGTATTTATTAGAATCTAGGATACTTCTCTGTGAAAGGATGAATGAAAAAAGTCTTGCTCCCATGTCATTCTCAACCCATATGACGTACTTTATTCAATAGATCAAAACCGAAATGTTTGACATAAAGTGCTCTTTTTTTTTGTACAGTGCAAGTGAATGGTGACCACAGGCTATCAACTTCAAATATAAAAAGCACTAGATGTACATCATGCATTAGTCAAGTGGTTCTCAAACTTTATTTACAAAGTACCACCTCAGAAAATATTTGGCTCTCCATGTACCACCATAATGACCATCATTAAAATACAGAATCATAGTAGACCTAATTATTCAGCTACAGCTCTGCATAGTTCATAAATGAGTCAGTTTTATTCCTAATCAAAATATTTATTGCTGTCAGCCACTTTAACATTGTAAATACTTGGAATTTATATTTAGAATATATCTCAGGAGTCATATGAACCACTTTTATAGTCTTTGTTGCCACTTTTAAAGCTTGACAATATTAAGTATCCATTCACTTTCACTGTATGCAAACAAAACTCTTTCTCCGAGTCCCTTTAAAGCTTTGCACATTATGTAGATGTAATCAAAAGGTATTATTTTTCCACTGTTGCTTCAGATATTCATTTTCTTTTAAACCTCTCTTGAGCCTCTTCATCAGATAGACACTGCCAGCGGCTGTACACCTCCACAGGGGCTCGGGCGCGTTACCAACTCATGGTCCGCCAGCTGCTGTCAGCCGTCCGTAATCGTGTATGTATCTAAAAAGCGTTCAAGCAGATTTATGCATTCAATTTGAACTTCTTAAATGGAGAATCCCGCGTACCCCGTAGCAGTTTTCCTCCGGGCCGAGCGTTTGACTTTATCCGTCCTTTTTATCTGATGCGGAGAGCTTCGAGCCGGCATCAAGGAGTGATATGCGGCTAAGGAGAGAGAGCGAACATGAGCATCAATCCCTAAAGTAATTATCTCAGCTCCTCCTCATTCCAAAAGGCTAAATATAAGTGAAGTTTTTAGCTCCCAGTGGCAGCCATGTTGCCTTTGATAAACAGTGCGACTATAAAATTCGGGTGCGAAAGTATGTGTGTATTCTGCGTCCACACAGCCTGGCTGGGAGTATAAATTCTCCTGCACGCAGTCAGTCTTTCTGCCATGCACAGTCGCTCGCACGCACACACAAAAGCAGATACAGATAGGCGGGCGAGTGTGGTTGTGCTAGATTGGAATTGTCAGGGGTGTCACATTAAATGTGCTATTATTAAGTCCAGGCTGAATTTTATGGCCTTGCAGGATCGTAAATTGGTTGGTCAGTCCCTTAAATTACGTATCCATCGAGCGATGTGCTCTATCCGTCCTCACTTTTCTCCTGCTTTACTTTCTCTTTCTCTCCCCCCCCCCCTTTCAGCGCGTACATACACGAGAGCTTGATCTTGACTCTGTGGCCCTGGTTGAAATGGATGGCGTGTGTGTGACGGGACGAGGGCAGAGCGGGATGCTGAGAGTGGCTGACATCTGAGTTCAAAGAGGCTTTAGGGGTCACCATGGCCCCCGGCCAAAGCCGTGACCCTCCTGAGGGAATAACAAGAGTGGCTGTCTCAGTATATCGATTAGGAGAAACTTACAAGGAGCTTTAGTGCATTTTAAAAGTTGGGAAGTCTAAAAATCGCACTCTGTAACAGATCTGAATGTTTTTGTGGAGGAAAAATCTGCAATTGCTTTTGTGAACTAGAAAATCAATGTACAGTACAGAGTTGAGTGTTAGCTTGGGTCACATCGTACGATTGTCATGATTCATAAGTGCTGTGCAGTTTATTAAAGCTCTCATCTGTATTTGATTTGAAGCTCAAGGACTTTGAGATGATGTGTCTTAATGGCCCAATATTTGGCTTTAACTGACCTTGTCTATCAGCTCTTGATCTGCTGTATTGATGACGCTTAATTAAAACACACTCTGGGTGAATGGGTTAAGCTGACAGCGGATAGATCAATAACACCGATCAGGGAAATGAAGATCTCAGGCTCTCAAAGGAGAGATAAAGATGGTGTTTTAACAAATTAACATAAGAACTGAGGTGATAAAGCAGTAAAAAAAATCATTAAATTATAAGCACTTTTCACTCCCTTGAGAACCGGCTAGCAGAGCGCAATTAACACTTCATCAAAGTTTAGCAAAAAGAGTGTTGTTGACCAGAAGCCAAACATAAACAGACTTTACTGATCCAGTTATTACATTTGACTATGATTTAGATTATTGGCAAATCTCAATAAAACCCACTGCGAGGTTCCCCCCAAATAAAGCAATTGTATTCTTCAAGGCTATTTTTAGGACCATTATAATTTTTGTTCCGTGGCACACAATTCTCATTACCATAAAGCAAAAAAGATGTATCTGTTTAAATTTCATTTCTAAGGCTGTATAGCAAAATGTGACCATTATGTATAATTTATGCTAATTTAATAAAAATCACTGTTAAATATAATGGAAAATGCTAGATGCATGCTGGGTGGTGTGCTTAATGATGTCGAAATAATGTTACAATGCAGTTTCTTTTTATGCAAAAATAACTCTTGAGCAGTTTATTTGGACTTAATATCAGTTCACTTTCCAGTTACATGTCATATTTCACTAAAGAAGAGCTGTTTTCTTTTTCCAGATGGCCACAGAGGTGTTGGAGGATCTTCTGGAGGAGGATGACGAGGTTGTGGAGGTGTGTGTTAAGTTTTTTTAAATGGTAGAAGTACTTTTACTCATTTCACAAGTTTAGCCAGTTGTAAAGAGTTTGATTAATCCTAAATAAATCATAAAGGACAATAAATGCCTTCTTATAACTTATAAGGTTTTTGTTTCTGGTTGTTGTAGTATCAGGCCTATTTTACCGGTTCTGCGTGGTAGGATGTTTGACACCTGCATTTGATGCATTGCTCACTGTCTCAGACAGCTGGATTAATAATATATAGCGCTGTATCCTGCTGAAACAGTAGTTTATTTGTGTGAAAGTGCTTTGGTCTTCACTTTACATTATTAGCCATGGAAATTACACAGTGCTGAAACTGAGATACTGGAACATTGTATTTTGACAGACCAGCACACACACACACACACACTTGTTGATGGGGTTTACGGGGACTCAACATATACGTAATGGTAGAAACTGTATTTTTTTTATAACAAAAAAAAACACTACTTTTTTTATATTGGAATTTTGGTTTGCAAAACAGTTGGTTTAATAGTTTTCCAACACCCTAATGTTACATAAATGATGGTTTGCAAAACCATCAAAAGCACAAAAAGCACCATTAAGCTAGAAGTCATTCTGATCTCTTCTTCAGACTTGTTTAAAAATAACTTGTACAGTACAAAACAACCTCCTGAGTGTTGATGCATAGTTAATGAGCAAAAGTGAAGCCAATATGTGATTTAAAAATGAATATGAAACTTGTGACTTTAAAATATTTGATTGCATTTCATTTAATTTTATTTAGATTTTTTTTAGACCCAGTCCTTTTAGCTATTTTAAAAAGTCCTTTGATTCCCATCCTTAGTCTAAGCACTAGTCCCACTCTCTCTCTCTCTCTCTCTCTCTCTCTCTCTCTAATGAATATCTGACAGATTGAGAGCGCTTACAGAGTGTTCTGAGCATTCGGCTCAGGAGAATCAGAGTGTGAAAGAGAAAGAGACACAGAGAGTGGGAGTGAGAGATGTTTGAACTCTCTGTGGTGTGTTATTGAGACATCAGAGGAGGGTATAGAGTGTAACAGTAGGTGATAAAGTGAAGAGCACTTCAACACAGCACAACAAAAACATGCACACACACACCCTTCCCCACAGCCCATTTGCGTCTGACTTCTCATTTTTCAGGATACAAACAAAGCTGCCCGATTGTTTGTTTCTCCCTCTCTGTTTGCTGCAAAATAAGGTTATTTTAATCCTGCCCGAAATCAAATATTTATAGCGCTGACGGAGTGCACAGGAAGTGCTTTAGGTTTGTTTTGTTAATTACAAGAGGCTGGCAGGCTGACTGTCTCTGCCTACTACTTTTATGTCATGTGAGAGTGGGGTAAGGTGTGCCAGATGTTACATAATTTATCCTATAGGCCAGTGTTTCCGAACCCTGATCCTGGAGTAACTCCAACACTGCACATTTGGAATCAATGGGGAATATGGAGATGATTTGCATTTCAAATGAAAGTATGATTAGAAAATAAATAAATAAATAAATTGGTATAAGAATGTGTAACCCATTTCGCAAAGTCTGTTTGTTGCACATTATTCACATTTTAATAAACCAGCCAGGAAAAGGTTTTAATAATCAAAAATGCAAAAATAGTCAACATTTTATAATGGTAATAATATTTGTAATAGTATTACCTGCATTATTTTGAAAAAAAAACTTTAATTTTAGTTAAACCACAGACGCAGCTTACCCCAAAAACAATTTGGTTTAATAAAACTGTCAATAATTTTTAGAATTTTTTTAGCAAAATAATCAGCATTTTTGTACAATGTTTAAACACGTACACACACGCATGTATTTATACAAAAGCCTTTTTTTTTTATTATATATCAATTTTTTTATTTCATATACTTGTTTGTGTATTTTCTCTTCTTCCGGTTTCAGGTGTGGTATCTGTTGGGATGGCTGTTTTATTTGCAGCTGGACAAACAAGATTTGACAAACAACGATGTGAACTTCAGAAAATCAGCTTGGACGTACCTTAGCAAGGCCAAAAAGGTACAGCTCCCACACACACATACACACACGGTTCTTTTGGAAATGATGAGGCCATCTGATTTCATCTTGGCGTAGTTTTCATTCTCCCCCACATACAGTGCACACACACACACATTTTCTACCTGGCTGATTTCTCCACTCCTCCCTTGGTCCCTTCTCATTTTTTCCATCTGTCATGGCTCTGTCAGCATGCCTACAGCTCTTCGTCTACTGTGAAATTTCTCAAACTCTGCTGGTGTCCGAGTGCTATAGAAATGGAAAATGAAAGGCAAAGTTTGAAAGAAAACGAGAGTGGGAATAGCTTTCAGGTTGAGGTATCACAATACCAATTTTTTTTTTTTTTTTTTTTACCAAGCCCTGTCCTTTCTTCTTTCTCTTCCTCCTCCCCATTTCCATCTCTTCCTCGGGCTTTTCCCTGTTACTGGACTTAGGTTCTCTCTGAAGAAACCTTTGGTGACTTCATGTAGTTTCTTCTGTTGCTCTTCCATCGCTTTCTCTCTCTACATCTTGCTCGTTCTCTGATGGATCGGTCGTCATTCATCCTTCATTTCCTCTGCTTCACCTTGAAGCCTTTTGTTTCCTTCTCATTTTTAATCATTTAAATTTAGGGAAAGACCATGGATCCACACCTGTTGTCTCACATATACCTCTTCTTGAGACTCTAAGACATGGACTTTCATTGCTTAATGGTATTGCAGAATGCACTATTGATAATTAGTTATTGCCAGCCAATAGCAAAGCAGGAGAAATCTATCTCAGTACTCGTATCGATCCTAGAGGCTTTTCAAGGTCTCAGACATACGTAAACCTTCAAATTAAAACCGCTAGACGAGACGTCATACAAACTCTGACCCTGTCTCGGCACCCAGCACTGTCCTTGTTTTAACCTCACTAATAAAGTAAGTAACAGTTGCGGGTATACATCTAGAGAAGTATGATAGAATAGATAAAATGCATTATTTTAATAGTACATTAAATTTGTTTAGTCTTTTATGCCTATCTGTTTAATTCTTGCACTTCTTTGTCATCCATTTAATCATCTGCTTATTTGTAATCTGTGATAATAAGAGGGCTTGGTGTTTAATATAGTGGGTTTGGGATTTTTTTATGTTTTAATCAAAGTTTGGAAGTAAAAATATAAAATTATAGAAGAAATAATGAACCTGTTGTCTTTAATTTGAGAGTCATTTAAGAGTATCTCTGCATCTGCAAAATCTTGAAAGACTTCCTAATGTCTTTGGAGTTTGTCTACTATTTAAATCTGTGAAGAAGAATCTTTGTTTGTGCTGCCTTATACATTTTTTAAAAGGAAATTTGAGAGTGAAATTTAGCTCATGAGCACAAAATATGTAAATAAGGCCTGAAAGTCACACTGTTGGCTTTGGTTCAGACTTGTGAATATTTGATTACGTTCGCTAACGTCTCAATTATTCATCTGCTCTTTAATCAGTGCCCCATATTGGCCAAGCTTTTGTTAGCTATGTCATTAATATGGCCATAATAAAGCAAACAGTAATAATTTATTAATTAGCCTTTTAGAAGGTCATTTCTCTGCACTGTGAAATATACTGTCAGTTATGAATGAGTTGCCAGCTTATTGCTTGGTATAAAACGTGATAACCTTTCAACTTTGAGTAATGGTATCACCTAAACTCTTATTAAATCTGATGATCATGTACACGTTTTGACCTTTTAGAAGAGAATATTTCAGTGGCATCATAAAGAGCCTTATTTTCCAAACCATTTCTCTGTAAATGGGAATAGTTGAAAATTTCTTGGAAATTTGCTCAGCCCCAGGCAATCCAAGATGTAGATGAGTTTGTTTCTTCATCAGACAGAAACCAACTTGGTGAAATATAGCATTACATCATTTGCTCAACAGTGCATTCTCTGCAGTGAATGGGTGCCGTCATAACGAGAGTCCAAAAATCTGAAATCTCGTAGGACATACACATTGTGCTCTGCTGTGTCTTTTTAAAAATGGATCTGGATTTTTGGTCCATACAATGTTGGTTCAATGTCGAATTGAACAATTGCTCACACTGAATGGACAAAAGTAGTTTAAACATCTTAAAATGATCTTATTTGTTTCATAGGAGAAAGTCAAAATATATAAAACAAAATTATTTAAAGGCGTTTTGTCTTTTTAAACTTTAGTTAGTCTGTAATGTTGCTGTTTGAGCATAAAAAAAGATTAGCAAAGTTAAAAAGCTGAAAGTCCACTTCAAAAGAATATATTTTATGTAACAGAAATCACTTTTCAAAAATTACAACGTATGACTTGTTCGGACCACAACGCATATTTTCTGGGATTTGTGACATCACTAAAGGCAATAAGTGTTATCACTTTGTCGGAGACACACCAGCTTTCCCAACGCAGATGAGATTAGAGTGCTTACAATCATCCGGGTGTAAATCACATTCAGATTGATTTGATTTTGACAGTATTTACACTGAAGCTGTCAGACAGCTATGGTAAGGGGCATGACATTTCTCGACCAGGAGCCGAGTGCCCCAGCTAACCAATCACAGCACTTTCCGTATTTCAGAAGCGGGCATTAATTTGATTCAGGAACTCTTCAAGCTGTTCATGCCAGACGGGACGGGAGAGAGGTGTTGTGATAATGTAAGAGTTAGAGGGTTAGAGTCTGTTCTAGTACACCCCCTAAACAAAATCAAGACTTTGTAAAAGTGCATAAAAGGACCCCTTTAATGCATGCATGCATACATGCAGACATATCCCCCATATCTAAAATGGAGACTTTGAAAGATTACGTTGTTAGCTGTTGCCCATCTGCTGGGGGTTTAATCTTCAAACGTATTTCCATATATTTGGAATTCTTCAGTTTAATGCCTCAGCTTTAGTGATCATTAGCACTTTGCTGTGGAATTGATGGCTCCTGAGCTAATCTCTTGATTACAGCCTTGATTTTTCTCCTGAATCGATTGATTTCCCCTGCTCCTCTGATTTTAATTAGCTTGTGGCTACTCTGCCTGCTGTGGATTTGTTTTCCATATCCGAGCTCACATTACTTTTTCTACCTTCATCCCATCCTTCTCTCGCTTCCTTACTCTCCTCTCGTTCCTCCGTCACAGTCTATGACTTCAGGCAGAGTTCAGATTCCGCTTTAGCCGCTATTCACTATTGATTTTCTGCCTTCTGCTCAATGTCCAACTCTTTACAGGTCCATTCCTCAATACCCACCTCTCCTCCCTCTCCATACCTCACTACCTCTCTTTTCTCATTCTTTCACTCGTGCCATTCCTCACTACCTCTCTTTACCCCCTCTATTCCTTGCTAACTCTTTTTTTTTTTTTTTTTTCTTGCTCTCTTGCTCAGTCCTTTTTTGTTTGCATGGCCCTGTTTATACCAGGAATTAACATCCATCTCACTGATTCAATCACTGGTGGTCAGGTGAGATTTACTGCTGCATATACATGGTCTTAAAGGATTAGTTCACCCAAAATTGAAAATGCTATCTCCCTTGTGTTGGTCCAGGCCTTCATGATTGTGGAACATGCAACACAAAACATTTTGAATAATATCCTGCACAGTGTTTTCAATGCAAATACAATGACTAAATCTTATGTAAAAAGCAAAGTCAAATACTTGGCCATAATGTGTTTCTGATTACATCCATATGTGATTTAGTGATCTAATCACTTGCAGTAGTTTCTTCCATAGTGCTTAAATATTTTGAATTCTTCAGTATTTTCACTTATTTATCTCCATTAGCTCTTTCTTCCTCTCTTCATCCCTCTGTACATCTCTTTTTATTCTTCATTACCTCTGTTCCTTTTCCTTTATTGATCTGGACAGTATTGATTGAGCCTTGAGTGCATGACCATATTTTCAGCCATTAATAATCTTACATGTAATGATTTATCATGCTTATGTTATGATGCATATGTGCTCCAGCCTCTTGCTTTGTGAATAGACAGTCACACTTTATCGATCCTCGAGGGGAAATTGAAGCAAGACAAATTCAGAAGGCATTTTATCAGCTTTTGTTCTCTGTGGCAATATAGATATTGTGTGTCACAATGTTACTGCAGCGTTATTGAAGCATCTCGCTCAGCCATGGGTGCAAAATGAGCAGTTTTGAGTCTTATTGCTCTGCCTGTAACTTACCATGGCAGCTCTTGAAATCACATCTAGCAAAACACTCGAAATGCACATTCACTTGAACACATACCTTGTGTGACCTCGAGGAACTAATATACATCTAAACAGTTTGTTAATTTGCGCAACTGTCTTCACACTCTTTTCACATTCTAATTAAACAAATTATGTTTCAGGTCTGCTGTTTTCTGAGTAAATCTAACATTTCCTGGAAGGGATGCAAGGGTGTTTTTAGACTTGACCAGTGCAGATTTTCTGTGTGATTTGACAGTTTTATGTGTATTTGTATGTATTTCCACACATGTATTTTAAATCCAAATACATATATATATTTTTTTTTATTATTATTATTATTTTTTTTTTGATAACCTATAAATGACTTGTATATGTAAATGTCGTAAGTTGTCAGTTTTTAAAAAATAGAATTTCTGAAATGTATACATCATCTAAAAGCTGAAACTGATAAATAAGCTTTCCAGTGATGTATGATTCTTTAGGATAGAACAATATCTGCCCTATATATAACTATTTGAATATCTGGAATCTGAGGGTTCAAAAAAATCTGAATTTTGATAAAATTGCCTTTAAAGTTGTCCAAATTAAGTGCTTAGCAATGCATATTGCTAATAAGAAATTAGGTTTTGATATTTATGGTAGGCAATTTAGAAAAATATCTTTATGGAACATGATCTTAATACTTAATATAACACTTAATACTTAACATACTTAATATCCTAACAATTTTTAGAATTAAAGAAAAATCAATCATTTTTACCCATACAATGTATTGTGCAACTTACTGTAAGACTGGCTTTGTGGTCCAGGGTCACATTTATACTATTTTGTCTAAATAAAAAAAATAGAAAAACTAAAAAAAAATGTTTTTAAAGGCTAGTGACTCTTGCATTATAATGTACAGTATAAAACAATCCAAAATATTCCATTTAATAGTGGTATTAAATCCTTAGTATTTTTAAAGATTGACTTCAAATGAATATTAGATAATGGCAATGGTCATCTAAACATTACAATTCAATATTGATCAATATATCACATTGTCTGATACACCAATCATTGCAAAAATATTTTATATTGACAGATAATATTTATTTATATTATAATTTTATGGAAACCAGCAGTAGAAAAACTTAGTAGTACAAACAAGAATATAAGAGTCTCTAAATCTAGTCACTGTCATGGTGAATGAAGCTGAAAATACTGTATGTGTAATGTGTCATTGTCAGTGTGTTTTTCTCCAGCAGTCTGGACCTCTCCCATTCTCTAGGTTCATTTTTAAAAACCCTCCATTCCAATTTTGTGTTTTATCTGTCAAGGTTTAGAAAGCATGTGGAATTTTAAACCACCAGCAAACAAGGGTTAGCAAACTACAGCTGAGCAAATCTTATTTATTTATATTCTGTATTGATTGCTGTGTTTTTTTAGCATAGCAATTGTAGACATTTGTTGCTACCAGGTTTCTTTTCCTCAGGTTTAAACATTGTGTAATCATCAAAGCCCATGTTTAGACAAATTGAGCTGTTCAAAGTTCAAATCCGGCTTGCAACATTTCAAAATTCCACACTCTCTTATCGCTTCCTGTTTTAAGTGTATTTATAAATGGAGAAAATGCACAAAAATAATAAAAATATCTTTTTCATGCAATTTCAAAAACTCTGTTGTAGTGTGTGCAATATTTGAGTTCACAGTGACTTTTAGATTGGTCATATGGAGAAAAAAAAAAAAAAATATATATATATATATAATATTCTTATTAATGCAACTGCATTCAAGTTTTTCAGTCAAGTGAATGATTTTTCTCTTTGTGTTTTGGTGTTTTATTAACATTTAAAGGAATAACTTACCCAAAAATAAAAAGTGTTTTATTTTATTTACTGGCTCAAAATTAGTTTTAAACCTGAATGATTATCTTTCTTCTGCTGAAGCCCCCTACAAATTCAATCTGAATCAACAACTGTTTGGTTACCCACATTCTTCAAAATGTTCTTTTTCTTTTTTCTTTTTCTTTTTAAGTTCAGCACAATAAATAAATTAATACAGGTTGGGCCAACATTTGAGTGAGTAAATAATGACAGAAATAAAAATTTAAGGTGAACTATCCCTTTAAATGGGGTCATATGATGTTCTTTTAAAGATCATTATTTTGTGTTTTTGGTGTAACAGAATATGTTGACATGCTTTAATATTAAAAAATCACAATATTTTTCAAATACTGTACATTATTGTAGGTCCTCTGTGCCCCGCCTCTCTCGTGAAACGTGTCGTGTCGTTTTTTTCTACAAAGTCCCTCTTTCCGACTAGTGCAGTTTGCTCTGATTGGCCAACTGACCCAGTGCGTTGTGATTGGCCAAACACCACAAGCACTGGTCGGAAATGTAACGGCCCTTTCCATAATCGTGCGATTCATCTTTCAAAATAAATGTAAATACAGTAAATAATGTCCTTAGTTTTACCATCAGTTCTCAAAGGGGAACAGAGTCACGTGACAGACACAGTGATGAAGCTCGTATGTGTTTGCAGTACACAAGCCACGGACGGATAAAACAGCTGACTCCACTGTGATGTGACCCTGTCTCTCTCCCACACACGCGACGCGCAAAACTCTGCATTTGAACATTCAATAGCAAATGCTTAAACTAATAACAAAACATACTCATCTGTACATTAGCTGATTCAGAAGCATGCAAATGATGTACAAATGATGTACTTTTTGTGATTGCAGTGTCCTGTGAGAGTAACTCTACTGCTGAGTTAACCCTGATGTGAATGCATGTGGCGTTGTACAGTATATTGAGACAGCATCGCCAGAACTGCAGCTGATAGAATGTGCGCTGTAGCACGATGCTAGCCTATGATATTTCTTCAAAAGCAGATCGTGGAGACATTTATATCATCCACAGTCAAAAATCATCATATTGCAAACCCCTACTTTTAAGAATAGACTGATGCTTTATAAATGAACTCTACAGTCTGTTTTCTTGTGTCTCCGCGCTCCCAGTTGAATGAATGAGATCAGCCGAGCATCTTTTAGAGTGTAATTTTGTTTTTTGTTTTTTTTGGGCATTTTATTTGTTCTCTTAGATCAGGTCTGGGGTTTGATGTATTAAGAGCTGTTCTCATCTCTTGATATAGAAAGTTGCTATCACTGCGCTCGTAGAGAAATCACTTCTGGTAGGCACGAGCACATACAGGATTGGAGTCACTTATTTCATCACTACTAAATCATAATCATACTAAAACTATATTTTATATTCTTTTGTTATCTGCATCTGTCTCTGCCCTTTTGGGACTATTTTCTTGCTTTGATGCACAGTGTTTGAAAGCAATTTTTTATTTTTATTTTTTGCGATTTTGATAACGTGTCTTGTAAATGTGTCTTTTATTTTTTCTTTAACTGCACATAATTACTTAAGTATTCAGTCAGCAAGATTCGAATTACAGTAACTGCTCTGATGAATCCCATGAGTCTGTTCACTAAAATACTTTTTTGTGGTTTAGGAATGCATCCTTGAATCATTTAATCATGATTCAGGTTTTGATCAAAAATGTTTTATTAGAGGTAGAACCAAGAAATGAAATGGTCCTTCACAGCTCATACTCAAATGCTATTTGACTTTAGTGAATTTGACTCAAATGCTATTTGATTCGAGTTAATTGGTTTGTTCAGAAGATTCATGTGAATAAACAATAAACAAAATCATATCCTGCAAAGTCACAAATCAGGTAAAAAAATTATTATTATTTTATTTAATTTTTTTGCAGTCACACTGTATTTTAGCTGTACAGGAAGGAAAAGAGGAAAGGAAAGAGTGTGTTTGTGTGTGTGTGTGTGTGTGTAACCTGTGCGGATATAAATGACTATCTGTCAGCTGGACAGTAAGGTCAGATGTGGATCAGAAATCGGTCCAGCCCAGCAGTTCATCAGAGAAGAGAGGCACAGAACAAGAGTGAGAGATACGGCCTGAAGAGAGTGATTTAAGGACAGTGGGAGGAGTCCTTGATGGTAATCTGAATGATGAAAGAAGGCAGAGAAAGAGGGAAGGACAGGCACGAACACAATCACATTCATTGCTTTCAGCACACAAATGCACACTATGGGACCAGTGAACTTCTGCTTTGTATTTGGAACTAGTCATACTTGGATACTTAGATGCTAGTTTGATTATATATTTTATAGCATTAAACATTCTAAGATTATTTTTTTCTAAATAAAACATAGCATTTTCTTTATAAAATACAAATGTAAATATTGTAAAATATCTCAGCAGTCTTACCTAGGTTTAAAAATGAGTGGATGTACATACAAAAAAGTAGTGTATACAGTAAATGCACACGTGTTTTTATGTATAATTTACCTAATGAATAACTCTAGATCCAAGTGAAAAAAAAGAAATATATATACTGTATTAATAACATATAGCATATATGTGTTATATAAATATTATAAAATATGATAATAATATTATTTAGAAGCAAATGTACATGTGTGTGTGTCAGGTTTAGACTGAATTCTGAGGACCATTCAATGGCATGTATGTGTGATTTATTTTTATAAATTAGATCTAAATCACTGCTTCAAGTGTGTGTTCACTTTTCCTCTAAAGTAAGAATTATAGATTTAAAAGAGATAAAATACAAGAATGATATTCTTAGTTAATTAAATTGTTGTTATTGTTAATCAGTTCTTCTCAGTTCTTATATTTAAAATCTCTTTTACAAGAGTGACCTGGCCAAGAAGGCAGCAATAAATAGTAAAAGTATACAGTTATACAATATACAACAAAAACATAAAAAACACAGTCATAAATCACAACAACAATTTACCAAAGTATAAAACATGTTATTTGTTAAAAGTAGCTTAAACTCATTTAGTGAGGGTAACATGGTAAGCTTTTAGGGTATCCTGTAGGTATTTCCAAGAGGAGGTGGCATTATATTAATGCCAATTAAATGTATTTCAGGTCATTTATTTTCTGCTGAAATAAGTGAGAATCAAGTAATGTCTAAGGCAGGGGTCATCAACTATATTTGTCAAAGGGCCAGAATTTTTCTCTGCAGACACTGTAAGGGCCAGATACTCGTAATATAAAATAAAATTCGAATTGTAAAGTAATATGTAATTATTTGATATACTAATTCTAATTCCAAATTTGTTATTTTTTTTACATATTACCTGTACTGCAGCGAGCCACCAGGGGGTGATAGCGATATTTTATCCTTCATATTTGTGAGGCTGTCTCATTGTGTGTCTCATTTGCTTTTTTTCTCATTAGATTTAAAAATAAATAAATATGAAACGGACCCGAATATTCGTTCGGTGGGTTGGTATTCGATTTGAAATTTGACATTCGAATCAGGGTCGGCGCCACGAGGGGGCCCCAGGGGGCCTGGCCCGGCCACCTAGGTTACTGTGCCCCCTCACCTCTAGTCAGCACACCACCTTCAGGCCGGCGACACACTGGATGCGTGGCGCAAGCGTCTCAGTAGCGTGGCGTGTTGGTTTTTAAATCGGCTCCCATGTTAACAGGTTAGAGCTTACAGACCGCCTGCGTGAGACGCGCGTCTCAGGCACGGCTCGGAAAACGCGTGCATGCTAGAAATAGAACCGACGCCTATTTTTACCGCGACATGCGCGCGTGCTGGAAGCGTTTCCAGGCAAAATATAATAGGAAAATGTGTTTATATGTCATTTTGTACACAAATACATATGAATTCCTGATATTTTGATATTTGAAAGTCTATAGGTTGACATGAATTCAGATATAAATGTAATTTAAAAAATAAATAGTAAATATCGATTTTCAAATATTGCACCTGTCAAACAATCTATTTCGCCGACAGTGTCCTTTATCAGTCCTTGTTAGCTCTATTGAATATCCACACCACAGAGAAACAGATGTTTTTTGTGTATGGGTATGTGGTTTTTCTTCAGTCGCAAAAGCGTGTGTGAAATTTATTTTTGTGCTTGTTCCCAAGCGAGTATGATGGCCATAGCAGAAGATTGCAGACTCTTTTCCACTTTTACAAACACACACACACACCATCACCACCTCCAGCCAATTTTCTTCAGCAAAGACCTTCTTCCCACAGACAGAGCTCCTCTGCAAAGCTGCCATTTCAAAACATACAATACATCAGTGGAGAAGGTAGAAGTCTTGGATAAGGGAGGGATTGCTTGCAAAAAGGTGGAAGATCGTATTCAGCTGTTGCTTCCTCCAGGAGGAACATTTCCACTGTGTACATGTTTGAGAGCTTATTAGAGACTATAAAGATGAGGGGATTGAGTTGGTGATGGGTGAACTGTGGGTTTGTGGAAGGTGTTTTTGACACTGTGTGTGTGTGTGTGTATCAGTGGCTGATGGAGTGTAACTGTTATCGGGACTGGAGATCAGGTCTCAGTAATTACAGGGTGGAACTCCAGATGGTGGCTGTTGCTGAGGTAACACATTAACTGGAGCGCCGTCGTCCTCTAGACTGATTAAATAAACACAACTCAGATCTGTGAATCCAAATCACAGGAGTGTGGCACAAGTTTGGTTATTTACATGCAGAAAGGTTGCTTAGAATGTGCTTGAAAATCTTTCCATCTATCCATTTATCTGTTTGTCTGTCGGTCATTCTATCATTCTGTTGTGCATATTTGCAATGCATTTATATGTTTATATACAGTTTAATGCACTGCAGTTCCCCCCCCCCTTTTTTTTTTTGAATGATTTGTTCTGATTTCTGTCTCCCCCGTTCTCTTTCCTCTCCAAGCTCTATCACTCAAACACTCACAAATTGCAGTCACTTTTCAGGTGACTAATACCAGTGAGCTAATGAATACGCTTTACAAAACACAATTTAAAACGTTCCTTTTTATTATAACACTTTATGTAAGAGCTTAAAATTACCAGTACTGATTTCTCATTTGTAAAGTGTGTTTTTATTCTCCAAATCAGGCATGTTACATTTACCTAGACATGTTGATCCTTTTGGTACGAACTGATCTATCAATTTGACTTCTGAACCTGGAATTAAATGTACAGTAATGTTTGCGATGTAGCTATCCACTCCAGTGATGCATTAAGCAGTATAGAAACAAATCATTCAAAGACATTAACATATTTCGGTCCTGTGAGCCAGTGTGAGTTTAATGTGTAAGTGTTGCTTTATCATCACAATTAACCTTGATATCCGGCAGTGAAAAGGCCCTACAGTACATGGACACACACATCAACGTTGTGTTAAAATGCCCTCATGGGTCTAACTAAACCTGGGTGTCCAACGGTTTTAATATTTGTGTGTGTGTGTGTGTGAAGGTCAGGTCTGTAAAGCAGGTAGGAGTTTCAGACTCTCCTGAGGTCTTATGATCGGTCCGTAAATGAGATCCCATGAGGCCCAGAGAGCCCTGTCGCCACTCGCTGTTGCTTAGCGACCGTTCCCACGGCTCTGAGGGTGATATAAGGGAGCAACGGGCTGCCCACTGACAGTATGTGTGTGTGAGATGACCTGGTTAGTCTGCGAGTGTGAAGGACTCTGTGGTTTCACTCCTGAGGGAGTTAAATAAGGTTCTGTGGTGCTAAAACTCATTAAATAAAAAGAAGGAAAGAGAGAAAAGAACAGCGAAGGAGAGGTTGATGAGTTGTGGGGTCACTTTCTTCAGGTTTTTAAATGACTACTCTTTCACGTATTAATAAGAAATGTGCTTTCTTAATTAAAGTCTGGTTGTTAGAGTAGCGTCTGCATGATTACAGTTCACTGAAGAGAGGGCTGTATCCCAAATGCGCTGCTAATACCTCATAAGGAGTGACCTTTAGAAAAAATAGTGCGCATTAGTCATTCTCGCATGACACTTTCTGAAAGTTGAGGAAGTTTGTGCGCTCTCTGCGTGGCTGTTTGACGGGGTGCAAGTCTGTCTGACGTTTGTGCTCTTTTTAGCTTTGCCATCATTAGCCGCATTTATATCACATCTAGCACTCACTGAATAATTCTTCAGGAACTTTCATTATTTTTACAATAAAATTAACTCAATTGATACATTGTTACTATTCACACAGTAACATGCAGATTACTTTTCATTTATTCTGATTATTTATCGTCCTGTACTAATAGTAATAAGTAATCACATGCATTATATAGAAATCCAGTCTTTTTTAATTAATTTGCTGCTTTTGTGGAAGGTGAGATTTGAAATTCTTTCTAACTTTGAGTTTTTCAAATAATAATACACAGTGTGCATACAGTTCAGTATTTCAGTCCTAAAGTAATAATTTAGGAATTTACATAATTGTTTTTCATTAAAATTGAGTATGCATTGATAAATTGATAGTGAAATGCATGTATATGACTTCAAAAAAATTTGTGCATAGCTAACTTTTTAATTTTAGAACTTATTTTAATTATTATGATTACTGTTTATCTTTTGTACCATGTACTGGTCATGATTTGCATTGAAACACTTGGAATTTGTCAAATAACAACACAGTGTGCATAACCAACGCTATCTCATGAGAATGTATTTTGCGCAAAACGTGGTTCTACAAAATGCACGTTAACTTACGTTTTCACAGGCACTAAAGCGAGCATATTTACAGTACATTTTAACGTACAAAACTGATGTACTGATGATACTTAAACTGTAATCTTTTCAGAATTACAAATTAATCCTTATGAATATTGAAATTGCAGCATTTAGGCTGCATTTCCACCAAAGCTTTTTTAGCCAGCTGAAAATGTTCAGCTGCAAGCGTTTGAGAGTGCAGCGTGTTTCCGTTGAAATGCTGTGGTTGCTATGATACAGAATATCCGCTTTAGGAATATGGTAGACGCATAGCGAATTAAATGTTTGCATTATCAAATGAAGCTTACGTAATACGAAATTATAACATTTTATTCTGTGTGATTTCTGCTGTCGTTTCAGAAAAGACATAACGTTAAACAAGACTACACTTTAAACCCTCAAAATAATTATCATTACTGCATTCCTTTAACCATTAATTATCTTGCAATATTTACTTTGTTTACCATGGGACACAAAAGGCGTTTTCTCCGACGTGCTGTGACTTACAGTAGAACTGAAAAAATACACCAAAAACGCAACATAATTATAAAAGGATACATTTTATTCGTGCGCTGTAATCCAAATCCTCAGAATCCATACGACTGCGAGGAACCGAACCAAATCAAAGACTTTTTTCAGTGATCTCAATCCTGAGCAGTGACTGTAAGCAGCAATACACTGACTCGCTCATTTACAAATTCAGAAATACAGAAGCTTTACGACAGGTTTACAGCAGAAAAATTCATCGTCACAGATTGCGACATGCCGTCTTTCTGGTGTCGTGTGTTTGACTTTGAATGAGAAATGCGTGCCTTCACAGAGTGTAACAGAATGATGATCTGGATAATATTTTCAGCGTTTAACAACTAAAATTCAGCTCTGCCCCTCACACAAACCTATTATATTCCACCAGAGAGGACTGTGGCTGCAATGTGTCATCATTCGGACTGCTTTTGATGTTTTTGCAATAAATAAATGTTTGGGATTGAACTTAACTGCCTGTCATCTTTTTCTTTACACTGTACATGTTTTTAAGGAATAGATATGTTTAGGTTTAGAGGTAGGAGGGGGATTAGCGACTGTGTCTTTAATACTATCTATAATACTATCGTCACTAAAATAGTCATTCTCTGCACTTTTTCAGTTTATCTTTTCATATTTGCTATAAAATGAGTAGGTTCAGGCTTGGGGGTTGGTTAAGGGATCTAAAATCTAAATCCCTTATCAATACAATTATAAAAAATGCATTGATATAAACATCTTAATGAAATAAAAGTTGTAAGCATATATATATATATTTTTTTTTTTTTTGGCTAAAAATGCATAGCATTTTTTTTACTTTGTAATACGTCCAAATTATAAATTTCATCAATAAAAACAAAACAAAAAAAATTCAATTATGTGCTCTTAAATGTTAGGTAAGAATAAACAATTATGAGAACAGGCTGGCATAACGTACTGCTACACTAATTATGATGTAATTTTAAGTGTTTCTTGTTGACATATTATTTAATGCATTATCAATTTGTTTGCAGTGAGTGCAGTCTTTATTTGGCGATTTTTTTTCCCCCCAGCTATCATTATGTTGAGCCTGCTTCATTTTACATCAGATTGCATGTATTTGTGCTGAAATTAACTAACTTTTTAAGCTTAATTGATTGATCATTAATTAATCATATGCATCTCTTTATTCACATTTGGTTGTTGCACTGAAACTGTAAAACATTCTGACATTAATTGTACTGATTCCCCTGCTGAAACAGGATGAAATCCCTAGCCAGCGTTCTTATATTAAGCAAAGGGAGAAAGTGTGGGGCGATATATTGTTTTGCAGTCACATGGAGAATTGCTTTTTTATCATGTTCTTTCGGGGTATATTTTACAGTGATAAGAGTTGAGACAGTGGGGGGATTGAATTCTCTTCCTTTCCTGGCAAGCACTCAGTCACTTGCTGAACAATTTCCCACTGATGCAGAGCTCGCTCCGTTTGCGCTTGGAAAGGAGTCACTAATTTGTGGAATTTGCCAGCTGACTTCGCTGGCACTGGACCTTCTCGAAGAAAGACGGAGGGAGAGAAAGATATCGTCCTTGAAAGATGGAGAAAAGAGGAGTTAGATAAAAGAGAAATATATAAGAGGAGAGAGTTCTGATTTAGTGGCAACTTGTTCACACTGCAAAGCATGCCAAGCCTGGAGTCAAAGCTGAGATTTCTCTTTACTCTCCAAACAAACACTGCCACCATTCCTCTGATAATAATTATAAGATGTGTTTTTTCTCTTTCTCTATTCTGCAGCTCTATGTGAAGCTTCGCTGTGAGGATGCACCCATGTTTGAGCATACGGAGCAGCTGTTAGCAGAGCTGGGTGGTGAAGATCATGGGGCTGATGATGATGATGATGATGAAGCTGGACCATCTGTAGACAACATTGAGGATGATTTTATTCAAAGCAGTGATGAAGAAGATGATGCCATGGATCACTGATTCACCGTTTTTCACTTGTTTATTCTTATTGTCATCCATGGACTCATCCAATCAGAATATTAAACTGAAAGCAGATGGTTAATCTTCACGGCTTCTTCTTTCTCTCTACCAGTTGCTTTATTTCTTCACTTCTATTTTAGTTTGATATGTCTGATTAAAGCTGGGATGTATTTTCTGTGCGCCATGTTTTTTTTTGCATGCTGAGACTGCGAACCATCAGGTCATCGGACAGACCGATCTGGACACTGATCAAGATTGTGTTTCATTTATATTTTACTATTTTATAAATGTTCCAAAGCGCTAATAGTATCCAAATAAAAACAATTCAACGTAAAGCCATTTCTAATTCCATTAAAAAGATATATCCAGATAACATTTTTCTTATTTTTATTTTCTTTTTTTAGATTTTTGTTTAGCCGTGTTATATGGATTGAGAAATGCATTGAGGAACTAAAGTTTGTTATAAAAACAAACCGCTAAATGCCAGTACAAGTTTATATCATCATATGATGATGATAATGGTGTGAAAACATTCTCATTCTGCCTTCATTATGACTTTAGCTCTTGTGTGAATATAATAAGTCATAATCCAGAATCTGCACAATGAGCCCCACTAGCTGGAAGACATTTCATCTCTCAACACACTTGAGTGTTTGTTATTCTCGTTCCCTTGATGAGGAACTTAAGGATCATTTTGGTTATGGATGTGCAAAAATAGTTTTGTTTATCCTTATGCAGACCCCAGAAATGTGTCATTATAATGCCACCATCACAATACATTATGATAATGAGCCTTGATGTTTGTTTTGTATTTTCCGATATTGTCTCTCAGCCTTCACAGAGAACCGTTTTATGTACTGCTTCAGTTTTTCCCATCAAATATTTCGGAGACACTAGAACAAGCCTCCTGAGTCCAAACGAGACATTTGGTTTCATTTTGTGAATCCAATGCAAATCTCATAATCCGATCACACGAGGCCTGTCAGTTCCCAGCCCTAATGAAGATTCTCAAGTTTTAATTAAGCTTATGGATTTTTAGCTTCTCGGAGATGGAAAGTCTGGGTGAAACATAGTCATATTTTGACTAAACCATCTTTTTTTTTTTCATTGTCCCATAAAACCATCATAACAACTTTTTTTTTTTTTTTAGGACACCTCTCACACCTTACAGAACTTTAATATATTTGATCAAGAACACACTAAAAACAGTGATATTGTGAAATAATTTTAAAATTAAAAAAAAATCTATTTGAATGCATTTTAAAATGTACTTTATTCTGTGTCGACAAAGTTGAATTTTTTGCAACCATTACTCCAGTCTTCAGTGTCACATGATCTTTCAGAAATTTGCTGCTCAAGAAACATTTATTATTACTATCAATGTTGAAAATAGTTTTAAATTTTATTGAAAGACAATTTTTGTTACAATTATTTTAAGACATAAAAGTATTTTAAAAATCTTATTGACACCAAATAGTATACAGAACAGTGTATAGTAGTTTATTACGCAAATAGACATATGTCTAGAGACATTATACAGTGTGTGTGCTGTATATTGCACTTTGTATAGTTGCTTTACAGTCGTCCAAGGCCACTGGGATTTTGAACACCTTAATTAGTTTTTAGCACAAGGCCTTTGATGGACATTTAACACAGAAAGAGCATGCTTTATTAAATCAATGGAAACAGCGACAAGAAGGGAAATGACAAAACAGAGCACAACTGTATGAATGAGAACCATTTATGCTAAAGCATGTCAAGGTTGAGATACCATATGAGTCCTGATAATTCAGTGATATGTTTAATATTTCCTGAAAGATGAATGAATGTGCTGGCTGCAGAACGAATGAAACCTCCTTTGTGTTTTGTTCTTAGACAGTGAAGGCCGTTATGGGAAGCTCCCTTACAGAAAATCACCAGAAAACAACAGCCAAATGGAAAGATCGATGATAAATTGGTCACCTGAATAGCAGGTCTAACTTGTAGATGTCACAGTGTCTGCACTTGTCAGGTTAGTCTCATTGATACATTTAGAGCCTATTTCCCTCCTGAGGGTCAAGATTACTCCTCTTTAATTATAAAGGCTAGTCATCCAACTACCCTCAGGGTTTGGCAATACAAAGCTTAAATATCAAAGGACTCGTCACTTTTTGATCATGACACTGTATGAAATCTAACATATTCAGACCAAACTAGATGCTGTTTACACCTTTATATTTGGTTGTCATCACTAAACAAATTAATTCTCACTTTCCAGCAGCTTTCCCGTATTTAGTTTTTTGAAAGAAAAATGTGATAACATGCAATGCCTCGTTGGTAATATGTTCATCCATCCATCACCTCATCCATCGAAGGGTCAATTTTACAATTGGGCTTTTAGAATAATGGAAATGTACTTAAGACGGCAACACATTTCTTCCACAAATGCAGTACACTTTGGTGGCCTATGACTTTTATAAAAGCAGTAAAAAGAAAAACATCATGTTTTTATTCTCTGATCTGTTAGATATGTATTAAAAAAAGGTTTTGGCTTCTTCTATATCATAGGATTTGACTTGACTATATCAAACAATTTAAACCAATGTAAACCCTATCACTGGCTTTAAACCAAAATTTAGCTACAACTGAAGGATTTAGGCTTAATTTGCAACTGATAAAACCCATTCTAAACTAGTTTTCACATATTATAAATATGTGATTTTGGTAAAAAGATTGCATAAATCTGTATGATGGACTACAAAATATAACAATTTGTATATAATTTAGGTTGACAGTCATGATTTTCTGAAGGTTACAGAGGGATGGTTCAACCAAAAATGAAAAATAGATTTTTTTTTAATTCTTTTGTTTGAAACCTGTATGACAATCAAACTAAATAAATTATTTTAAAGAAGGCTGGTAACCAAACCATTTTTTTGTTGAAAAAAAAAAAAAAAAATTCAGAGAAGAAAGGTATTTTTTTGGTTTTGATAAAATTTTGGGTGAATTATTCCGTTTAGCACCATTTGTTGAAAAAAACAAACAAACAAAATTAGGCCCTATTTTGTATCATATTCATTGAAAGTACCATTTGTGGTTTTCCCTATTACTCTTTACCACTACTCTACAGCTGTGGGTTATATAGAGGATTGAATAGAAAGGCAGAAGCACATTAATAACAACTCCAATGACTAATGAGAGCTCGGCTGGAGTAGGAGATATTTTTGGTTTTGAGTCAGAAACTCCTCTATGGCATACTGTATAGGGTTTTTACTGGCTGCACAGCCTAATACGCTAATTATAGTTTTTTTCCCTGGAACTAGATGAACATGAAGCTCATTTGTTAAAAGCAGAACTGCATTAAAAGTACAAAAGTACTTTATAAAGCTCCTCTAAAACTCAATTATGTACTGTACAGGTAATTAATGTTTTTGCTAAAAGGAACAGCCTTTGTAGATAAGGCGTTACTGTATGGACCTTAAATATTTTATTCATAGTGATGTCTTCTATGTAAAGTCAAAGCAGCTGATGTTGCCATCAGTTTTAATTGCAGACATGCTCTAGCAAAAACTGCAATAGCTTCATCTTAGCTCCTGGAAGGCATGAGAATGGGATTGAAAAGAGAAAGCAGAAATCTAATTATTCAGTCAAATGAAAGTACTCTTATTAAGCAGAAATTGTTCAGAGAGATTCTTTGTTTTGTTACAAACAGATAATCGCTCTTCAGTCTCCACAATCAAATTATGCTGCTGCTGTTGTTTATTCATCGCCTCAAGTTTTTAATTTAAAACTGCTTTTGTTTATAGCAAGGAGTCGAAATATTGATGGTAAGTTTAGATCAGTTCTTCTTAAGTTCAATTTAGCGAGCCGAAGGCGTCTCGAAGAAGTCAAATAAGTGATTTTGGGGCTCACAGCGTGCCAGAAGCTCTTCAAACTAAAGTAAGTGGATACAGATTAAACGGCTGAATTTCAAGTGCCTGTCAACCAGTCTGCCTTCCAAATAATCTGCCTCATCACTTTGAAGAATTCCCATTCAGCCGTGTGGGAAAATAATCTTGGAGTAAGGAGATCCTTGCTCAGATTAGCCTCTGGCGTACTGCAATCCTAAACACACGAATGGAAGAGAAGCCATGCTTTGGGAAGGTTTTTAAGGCAGTTTGTCCTCAAATAAGAGTAGATAGAGGGATTGTGCAAGTATAATCCAAGCACTATCATGAGCCCTCCTAACATTCTCCTTATCAGGGCTCAGGCTGCGCACACACGGAGGCTTTATTTCCTTACAGAATGAGAAAGAAACAAGTGTGACCAACATCACCGGAGGCGGCATAGGTTCCAGCCAAGCAGAACTTTCCAATTACCTCATACACGGGCATATAAACAGAGAGTTCGCTCTGTTTAAGCCAGCGAGTTCCTTAGAGATAAAGACAGATTCTAATCTCTGTTATTGTGTTCTTAACCTTCACTTTTCATGTTTTACTAGCAGTAATCCTCCACTGAGAGATGCCGATAACAGTGATAATGATGTACGAGCTAAATGCAACTTTAATGGCTTGTACCGAATGAAAAACAAAGGCTCAGATCTTCTGTTTCAAACTAAATGTCGGTCCTGTGTGGCTAAGTGTGCAGAAGCGCTAATTAGATTTATAGACTGAAGGGGACCTCTGAGACCATATGAATCATCTGTAATTTGATAGAAAATGTGATAAGGCTCACACAAACATCATATTTACATAAAATTTCCAAACCGGAAAAAAAAAACCAGCGAAGTCTGCAAAACAATACTGTTTCGAAAGCTTTTCAAAGCCATTTTTATCCAGGGTGCTGTCAAAGGATTCACTGTACGGTTCCTTTCCACATAACTCTCTCTCTCTTTCTTTCACTCAAGGTCTGTCTTTTCAAGGTTATAGGCAATTTCTGCATTCCCCCTCTAGTTCTGTGAAATCTGATATGGCCAAATCTGTCCCTGACCGATCTCAAGCGTCTGTGTGTTGTACATCAAAACAAGACAAGCACTCGCTGACACTGTCCATGAGTCATTGCTCGCACAACCTCTCTGCCCATTTCTTCTATTCTCTTTTCTGGCTAACATATATATTCATCTTTTGTGATTTATGTCAAGGGAGAAGTGGGAAACTCCTTTTTCATTTGAAGACATTTGTTTGAGCGCCGGCAAGTTTAACTGTGCAGACATTCCCTGCAATGTGATCATCACATATTTAAAGATAGAATATAGCGAGAGAGAGAATTGTTGCAGAAATTTTACATTAGAGCATGCAAATACATGAATATAGATAGATCGTTATAGTGAAGAGAGAGGGGGCCAACATTTTGCATTTTAGGTCAGCATTGCTGTCTAATCGTCCTATATTGTCTTAAATAGCTTGCATAGCACTTCATCTTTTATAACATGAGATTTTGACCAACATATTAAATCTTGATTTTTGTATAATGTTGGTACAAGATGTATCATTTTGTGTTTGTGTGTGAAAAATTACAGTTTTGGACATATAAGATGATAAAAAGTGTAAAAAACAAACAAAAAAGTAACTACGAATGAGCATCTTAAGCAAATACATTTAAAAGAACATCTATGTGGAGCATGCCCCGATCCACATAATGTTCTCACCCTTTTTCCCCTAACCTGTTTGCCTCTGTTTTTCAATGCATTTTCATTTTCTTCTTCTACTCTAAGTCACACTCAAAGTAGTGACTATTTCCAGATCACTAATCAAATTATCCAAATAGTTCACTCAGCTATTATAGTTATTGTTATCACTCATTCATTACAATATCCCGGATGGATATATACAAGGGGCTGTTAATGGATGTATCAATTTAAATTGGTCAATGAAATGGAAACTGAGCCCCTTCTAATAAGACTCCATAAAAGTGTTGAACCGCTTGTTCAGCCTGACTAACCAGTTTTTCTCATATTTGTTGTGCACACAAGAATAATATTCTTCATTTCACTGTCAGCTCTTCTGCTGTGATGAGAACAAAGGTAAAACCTTTTTTTCCTTTTCACCTCACTTATTCATTCTTTCGCAGATAGCTAATGGCTTCTAAAAGCTTGTTGAAAAGCACTGTAAATGTATGGGGTGGTACTGGTAATCTTGTCATTTTAAAAGCATCATCCATTAGCTTGATCTTGGTGCCACAAAACACATTAATACAAAGTTGAAGATGGAAGTCGTTTTATTAACCTATCATTTAAATGGTGCGGTAACTAATTCAGACCGAAAGTGACATTATTTCTAAATATTTTAGGCAGGGTTATGAATAAGAGAGTGCAGCAATGGCTACATGTGAAGCAAGTGAATTTGGTAAGTTCCCTGATTAACACATTTATATTCTTGGTGTCTAACATTTCTGATTCTGTTTTTAAGAAAAGCTTAAATCTAAGTACAATACATCTCTAGATGTATAGACAGCAGGGAACAAGAAATCATGTTTTCGATATTAGGAATGCATCGTCTCTTATTGGCAGGAGTCCAGTTTCTCTTTGATTTGAGGATTGTGTTATTGGGAAACAGAGCAGCAGGGAAAACCTCTTTGGCAAACCTAATAACAGGTCACGCAGAGCCTCATCTAAAGAGAACGGCCCAGTGTGTGAAGATGCATGGAGATTTTGCCGGAAGGCAGGTCACTGTAGTTGATACGCCGGGCTGGTGGAAGAACTACCTTGTCAAAGAAACCCCTGAATTTCAAAGACAAGAGATTGTGCTTAGCGTTGCTCATTGTCCTCCTGGGCCCCATGCGGTTCTGCTGCTCATACGTGTCGATGCTTTATTCAAAGAAAAGCACAGGAGGTCAGTGCAGGAACACCTGGAACTTCTGAGCGAGAGAGTCTGGAACCATACTATAGTGGTGTTCACATATAGAGACCAGCTACAGGAGCAAACTTTAGGAAAGTACATTGGAAGTGAAGGAGAGTCTCTTCTTCTCTGGCTAGTGGAGAAATGTGGACACAGATATCACGCTCTTAATACTGAGAGAGCCACTGGGACGCAGTTGACGGGGTTAATGGAGAAAATAGACGCAGTGGTCGTGGGAAACGGTGGCTGTCACTTTGAAATGGACAGAAAATGGATGTATGCGGTGGAAGGAATGATGACGAAGAGATACACGAGAGCAAACCAGAGGAGGAAGATGGTACAAGAACAATGGGAGACTCCACTTGTACGACAAGGTAAGAACCAGTGGCCAGATTCATGAAGATCTTCTCAAGAAGGTTCAATTCTGAACAGTTTTTAATGGGATAGTTCACCCAAAAATTTTAATTACTTCAAAATGTACTCACCCTTAAGCCATCCTGGGTGTTTATGACTTTATTCTTTCAGATGAATTCAATCAATATTAAAAATATTATGTCTATGGTATGTGCTGGAATGCCACTCTCTAGTGAACATGCTGAGGACAGTTAGCGGAAGCTAGAGATTACGGTTTCTAATGTTATAAATATGTATATTTTTCTCACAAAAAAAATCTTGATTCAATTCAGAAGGCCTTTTTAAACCAACCAGAGCCACATGGAATAATTTTCATGTGTTTTTTTTTTTTTTTTTTTTTTTTTTGCACTTTATTTTTAGAAAGCTTGGAAGAGCCAGGACATTTTTTTAATATAACTCCAGTTGTCTAGGATGGCTTGAGGGTGAGTAAATCACGGGGTAATTTTCTAACGAGAAAAATGTACGTTGGAGGTTATCCAAACTTTAAGAGATTGTTCACAAAGATTTTAAAGGAAACATTCTTTTCAGGAATGAAAAAATGTGTTTGGAAATGCAAAATATTCTTAACTTTGTTGTTGAGAATAAAGTCAATTTTAAGAAGAATTGTTTTCTTAATGTTTTGTGAATCTGGCCCCAGATAACCATTTTTAAAGGGATAATTTACTAAAATTACAGTTCTCTCATCATTTTCTCTCATTATTTCCCTCATGTTGTCCCCATGCAACACATTAGGAGACATTCTGAAGAGTATTATGGCTACTTTTTCCAATTTCATGAAAGTGAATGAGATCAGGTGTGCTACTGAACTCCAAAATGACAAAAACACATTTCAAATAATCCTGATGTGTACACCTTATGAAGTCATGATTAAAATTAGGCAAACCCAGTCCGTTTTTCTCACTGCCCATTACCTTTAGTTCTTACTCCTCTTGTTGACAAAATATCCTTGACATCTTCAGTTCTTTGTATTTCGCTCCACTTGAGGGTGAATGAATGATGACATAATTGTTATTTTGGGGTGAACTATACTTTTAATCTCAGTTAAGAAAAAAAAAATTATGATTTAAATTAATCTTGTTTTTACCAGGTCTCAAACATGTCCACATTCCTAAGGTGAGGATGGTAATGTTAGGTTTCCGAAGATCTGGTAAGAGTTCAGCTGGAAACACCATTTTGAGTATGGCGACGTTCGTCTCAAAGAGAACATCCACGTGTGTGAGAAGACAAGGCGAGGTGGATGGGAGACACGTGATTATAGTGGACACTCCAGGCTGGTGGAAGTCTCTCCCAGTGGCTGACACTCCTGAACTGGATAAAGAGGAGATTTCACTCAGCGTGTCTCTCTGTCCACCAGGACCACACGTGCTTCTGCTGACTCTGCGTGTAGACATGTCATTCACAGCAGCAGAGAAGAAATCAGTGGTGGAGCACATGGAGCTTCTTTCTGAGAGAGTGTGGGCTCATACTATAGTGCTGTTCACCCATGGAGACTGCCTGGGGGACTTGACTGTCGAAGAGTTCATTGAGAGTGAAGGGACGGCTCTACAGTGGCTAGTTGAGAAATGTGGGAACAGATATCATGTCCTCAACAATGAGAACTGGAATGATGGCAGTCAGGTCACAAACCTGCTGGAGAAAATCGAGAAGATGGTGGCACAAAATAGGGGCCATTATTATGAAATTGACCTTAAGACGCTGAAGGAGGTGAAGCAGAAAAGGAAAGCAGTGGAAAGGAAAGCTAAGGCTAGAGCAAAGAAACAAAGACAGATGAGGAAGCTGGACAATAAAATGAAGGGTAAGATACTGGGTTCTACACAATTTAATTCCATAATGTGACACTTTTGAGTAAAACATAATATCCAGTGAGAAAAAATGCACAGATGAATTACTCACATTAACATCAAGAATGTGCACTAAGAATTTACTTCTTAATTCTCTTTTATACTTCATTTATAATTCAGCATTGCAAATTATCTACTTGTTTTTTTTACTTAATGCACCAAGTCATCGTTTATTATACAGAGTAGGACATTTATTTAAAAATAAAAAATAAAAGACAGAAATAAAATGTAGGTTTAAAAAAAACCACATTATTTACAGCTTTACACGATTATTGCATAAACAAGTTAAAATGATGTTTCCACTGCATTTGCAAAAAATCTACATGCAGCTTTTGGTGCATCCAGCACATGCCTGATTGTGCAAAACTAGTACAAAGTCAGCATCTTACAACTAAAAAGGAAAAAGAGCACATCAGTAAAGGGATGATGCCGAGGAAGATAAGAGCTACTCTTGTTGAAAGTCAATACAGTACAGTGCACACAATATTGTTGGTGATGGAGGGATACAGAGTTCAAACTGCAAATTGAGTTTATTTTTTGTGGCTTTTTTTATGGGCTCGGGTTGTCTTAGAAAAACAATTTTGATGAGAAAGTTTTGGCGTCACAGTGTCTGCTAAGAGTTCAGTGTGCATCACCGAAACGCTGTGTCATTCAAGCTGCATTATTTATTATAAATTCAGTCTGAGTGCTTGTCTGTGTGCCTTAGGGTTTTGGGAATGTGATATTTTATAATGAGTAATAGTAATGTATGTTAATATGCAATTTGTTAATGGTAATGTGTGTGTGTGTATGATATATATATATATATATATATATATATATATATATATATATATATATATATATATATATATATATATAGTTTTGTTTATATAAGTCAAAACTCATTTTACACAATATTTGACATTCCAAACATATTCCTCAAGTCAAGATCGTTTATCAGAATAAAACTCTTGAAAGTTCTTGAATTATGGAACCTTTTCACTGCGAAAAAGATTGCAGAAATAAATTACAGATCCATAATATAAATATCGCAAGTGTTTATTTATTTGCTTGTTTGTGGCAGAAACAAGCTTCCATTGAAACCATAAACCGAGGACCTTCAAGACTTTTATTTTGAAAACAAGTTTTTAATTCAAAATTGTGAGTTTATAAATAAGTTCACTGAGTGTGTATATCGCAATTACATTTTTTTTTTTTTTGCGGAGCACGAGGAGGAATGCGACTGGTAAACATTGCAGGTCATGTTCAAACCCATATCAACCTGACAGAAGTAATGCTTGCCAGACCTGTTTGTTCCTTTGAAGGTGGTGGCTTATATTAAAAATAATTTAGGAATCTTTTTTCCCCCATGTCTTTAGATGTTGGAAAGCATTTCTCAGAATTTTCTCTTGTGCTGCTGGGTTATGGAGAATCTGGGAAGAGTTCAACAGGGAACACCATCTTCGGCAAACAGGTGTTTGGGTCAAGAAGAACAGCCCGGTGTGTTCAGGTACATGTAGAGGTGGGAGGACAACAGGTCAGCATCATAGACACCCCTGGCTGGTGGAAGCACCTGCCCACAGAACAAACCCCTGAACTAAATAAAGACGAAATCACACAGAGTGCATCTTTATCCGCTTCTGGACCAGTCGCTTACATTTTGGTCCTTCGTGCCGACTGTTCCTTTAAAGAGCGAGAGCGGAAGGCGATGGAGGATCATTTGAGGCTTCTGGGCTCCACGGTTTGGGATCACAGTATAGTTCTGTTCTCGTTTGGGGACCTGCTCGGAGACAGAGCCATTGAGCAGCACATTGCATGTGAGGGAGAAGCTCTGCAGTGGCTTGTTGACAGATGTGGAAACAGGTATCATGTTTTTAATAATAAGGCCAAGGGTGAGAGCCATCAGGTCACAGAGCTGCTGGAAAAGATACAAGAGATGATTTCAGCAAACAGCAGGGGCAATGACAAAGACATGCAGGTGCTGCGGGAGGTGACAGAGGGGAGGAAGGTGGAGGAAGACAGAGCAAACACCAGACTGAAGATGCAGGGACAAAGAGAGGAAGATGAATCTGATGATGTATTTGATGATGATGAAGTCATTTGGGAGTCAAGAGCATGGAAATGGACAACAGCTGTATGAGGCGATAAGTTAAGAGTTCTGGAAATTATTTTAATAATCAGTGCTCTTGTTTGCTTTTGAGTAGAAATATCTAAACATCCTTTAAAAAGACACTATTATCATAATTATAATTATTATAATTATATATATATATATATATATATATATATATATATATATATATATATATATATATATATATATATATATATATATATATATATATATATATATATATATATATTAGGGCTGGTAAGTGATTAATTTTTATCTAATTACATAATGTGATGATTAATTAATCGAATTAATCGCACATCAGATTTGGAAGATTACTCCCAAAAGATAATTTAAAGTCATTGTGCAAAACATCAAACAGAGATTACAAAAAGTAAGTTCAGTAAGAAATATATATACACTCTTTGCATATGACCCTTTGCAGTGCATTAATTTTTCTTTATTTTTTAAAACTTTGCTTTTCAAAAATTATATGGTCACAATTATATTTTAAAAAGTCATTTTCCAAGCTTGCAATATATATATATGAAATACGTAGAGGGCACTAGGCTCTGTTTTTAAAATGTAGAAATGTGGAAATGTATTCCTCTGGCAATCCACAGCCATATCTTTACTCTCATAATGCACAGACCCCTTAGCGATAAGAATATTAAAATTGGACACATTTGCACAACACATAGCTGTGGGCAAAGTGGCACACATTCTTGAGGAATATGCAAATGACATGCCACAACACAATATTTCCAGGGAAAAATAAACAAAAACAAACAACCAAACAAATAAATAAATGACAAACGGCATCCAAGGGGAAGAACAGCAAGAGAAAGTAATGCTAATGCAAGTTACTGTTATAACAATGACACTATAATGACTGTAAGACTCTTGTTTCTGGTAGATGAAGTGAATGTCATTCGGTTTCAGACAACAGCACTTCATACAGCCAACGGCTTTGATACTGCTGTTCATCATTCACTGTTGGGAGGATGTTTGCCTTTCACTCATATTCACATGTACATAGTCACTGGAGTTGTTTCCTTATTTTGTCATCTGAACTTTTTCAGTGTGTCTATTTTATTTACTCTGGGGTACTTTTTGTTCAAGGGTCGTGAACTTTGTTGGCGATTCATCCATGAACAACTCAATCAATAATCGTTGGACTGTGTTAAAGGGACAATCCTTTCTTCTTTTCTGGACCTTCAGATACTTTATTTTGTTGTATAGCCATTAAATTGGATAATATAGTTGTTCAGCAGATGTTGGTTTCTGTGTGCTTTTTATCATTAAGAGCTGCATTTCTTTGCGTTTGTATTCACAAAGTTTTCACAATTTGAACCTTTAAAGATACATTTGGTTTATTGAATTTTTCACATTTGTTCACCTTCTCAAAATGAACAAAAACATTACATTTGGATCTTTTCATCTCACAAAGGTATCGTATGGCTTTAGAATGTTACAAAAGTATTATAGAATGTTTTTTTGGTCAATATAAGCTGCTATAATATGGAACCCACTTTTAAAACAGTTTACTGTGGCCCATTAGGGTAAATAAATAATACCAGAAATGTCATTTTTGAGTAGATGATCCCTTTAATTCACACCAGTAATAAGATGTTCGAGCACTTTTTGGACTCAAAGTGGCCTAATTCTCTTTTAATCACAATGTATTGAATAAAACAAAAAGGATCAGGCTACAGATATTGTCTCATGGTAAAGGATGAAAAGAGGCAGCAAACGATGGCAAGGAAAAGTTTGAGAAATGAAGAATCTGAAAAGGGCAAAGCTGAGAAATGTCAAAGAAGAGGATGAAAGCTGTGAAAGAGGAACAAAGCGAGGTTACAGAATCAGACTGAATGAAGCCTCAACAGATGACAGAGTTGGTCTTGCAACACTGAGTTGGGCCTTCAAATCTGTATCCATTCTCTCTCTCTCTCTTTCTCTCTCTCTCTCTCTCTCTCTCACACACACACACACACACACACACACACACACACAAAGTGTTTCAAGAAATTACACATGAATGATTCATGTTTTCAACTTTACTCAGGCCAACTAAGACTGTATAATTAATTGAGGCTTCTTTTACAGGGGACTGGAATTAGGGAGGGACTGTTTAAGATGGGAAAGACGTGAGAGGGCAGAGCATGTTTAATACCATAATCATGTAAAGCAGTACTAAGTGGTCATGAAATCTTTCAAAATTATTATTATTATATCAGTGTCAAAGGCTTGGCATGGTCTTCCAGTCTAGCACTTTAGTATCCAGTATATTCATCTGTCACTGGATAATATTTGGCCCATTGCTGGATTGATGTAAGGTTGGCAGATCACACTTCTCTGACTGTTTATGCCTTTTTAAAGTTGTCCGTTTTCATACTCTGCCTATGCCATGCTAATCATTTTTCACTTTGTGTCATGTCAATGAATTGCAAATATATGCTTAAAATATTCCGGCACGAGAAGGGCATCTGCTCTGAATGTAAATGAAACTCATTGCATCTATATCTGTTGAAATGTGCTAGCTTTAAATTACAACACAATCCGATATTTTTGATGAATAGATCTCCCAAAATTACAATTACAATTTACTCACCCTCAGGATATTCAAGATGTAGATGAGTTTGTTTCAGATTTGGAGAAAATTTGCATTACATCACCTGCCCACTAATGGATCCTCTGCAGTGAATGGGTGCCGTCAGAATGAGAGTCCAAAGAGCTGATAAAAAAAATAATTACTCGAATCCATCAAATAACATTAAGTAAAGCAAAAAGCTGCATGTTTGTAATAAACAAATCTATCATGAAAATGTTTTTAACTTCAAACACAGCCGCTATCCAAAAAATAAATTAAATAAAATACAAATACTTTCTCCAGTGAATGCATCATCTTGTCTAAATCAAGATCAAGCACTATTTACAAACTAAAAGAGTTCTAAACAAATATGTCAGAGGATTTTGATGTGAGAGGACAACAGGGAATTAACTTTTTCAATGGAGGAAGAATTTTGTATAGATTATGGACTGGTATATTTACCAGAAGCAACATTTTTAAAGTCAAAACGTCCTGTTGGGTTTGTTTCATACAAACACAGCTTTTCACTCCACAAGACATTAACTAATGCACTGGCGTCATGTTCAACAGAGAAAAACATGTCTGGGTGGCCTCATGTGAATTGTATTACTCATGTACTAATTCAGAACATTGTGTTTCTGTATTGGAGAAACAATTGTGTAAAGGAGACTTGTCAGTATAATAAATGTGGCTAAGTTAGTGCTTGTGTGAATGAAAAGAATGGCTAGTGCTCCAATCACCAAGGCCTCTTTCAAAATAACCTTTTAAAATGAGGTACTATGACCTTCTTTAAAAAAATCAGATATGCTATTCATCCATTTTGAATATACATTTGCCCTGAATTGATGGTTAGGGGGATATGCTATGACAGTCTTAGGAGGCATGCGACTTTATGAAAAAAGGAGGTTGTGCTGACATTCATCTTTTGAAAATAGAGCCATACGGTTTTGAGAAATGAGGGGAGAACTGAGTGATGTAATTTGTGTAGTGTAATGACAGTTTTAAATGTTCACAATGGTTTGACCTTGCGGTTAAAATTAAAATAATTGCTACATGGGTCGTTTCACTCAGTAGAGGGAGTACTATTCCCTTACTATAGGTTCATTTGCATTAAAGCAATTCGTAAGGGTTATTCTTGTGAATGTGCATAAGGCGGTTACTTCAGTTCTAGGAAGTGTTGCTGAAATCAAAGTTTGCCATTGTCTTTTTATGTTGAGAACAGCTTAAGAATGAAATAACGTCCACAGATACAAAGCACAGCCGTAGTGTTTGACAAACCTTTTGTTTTGCATCTTTTGAACGTGTTTTAAAATATTCATGGTGCTAAAAATATTGCACCTGTTTCCGGGTGACATTTCCACTGTCAGTGCAGTGCTGATCTTGAATGGCTTACCTGTTGTCTGGCTTCTGGCTGGAACAAGTCTCTGCGTAATCCTGTAGTCAGCACTGTGCACTTTCTAGAACATTCCCAACACAGAGATTCAGGAAATTGCTCAGCAAGTGTCAGGCTGCTCGAACAGAGAACACTAATCCTGTAAAGACTTCCCCTCAAAGCTGCTCTTAAAAGGAGGCACCTGGCAGAAGGAAATGGGAGGAGAGCTGAGAAACACAAAGAAATAAGAGTTTTTAGCATTAGTTGCGATGCTGGCTTTAAGGACGTTTAGTGGGGTTTGAACCAAGAGTTTTCTTGTCTCTCATTGAAAATGGCAGTGCAGAAGCCTGAATGAATAAAAGAAACTATGACACAAAGGATTTTTTTTCTACATTGGCATATAAGGATAAATGCATATCTGTTCTACGTGGAAACTAGGGGAAAGGGTCAAAATAACTAATGTAACTCATCATATATTCTAATTCAAATCTAACTCATTATTTATCAATTTTACACATTTTAAATAACAACCAATGCTATTTAAAAACTGCAAGCATGGTAACATTTTAGACATTTTATATTGCAAGCTACTTTCTGGTTTATGATTTGAATATATTTACAACCAAAAACAAATCAAAATGTGTTCATTCTGAATGAATCAAAGCAGTTGAGTGAATGATTTAATGACACACTCAGAAAGACTTGTTTTGTCCCTGAATGAATCAGTGTTTAAACAAATTGGTTGAGTGAATGATTCATAATACAGTGACTATGTCCAGAATCGCATATTTCCTGAGTGAGTTATTCTCTGAACAATTACTTCATGTCCATTAAAATGTGTTAAGGGGGGGGTTAAATGCTATTTCATGCATACTGAGTTTTTTTACACTGTTAAAGAGTTGGATTCCCATGCTAAACATGGACAAAGTTTCAAAAATTAAGTTGTACGTTTGAAGGAGTATTTTTGTTCCCAAAATACTCCTTCCGGTTTGTCACAAGTTTCGGAAAGTTTTTTTTCGAGTATGGCTCTGTGTGACGTTAGATGGAGCGGAATTTCCTTATATGGGTCCTGAGGGCACGTCTCCCGGAAGAGCGTGCGCTCCAGTATAGCGAGGCTGAGCACAGACATTTCACTGATCAGAGCGATTCACTGATCAGAGCGAGAGCATCGCGAAAAGTCACAAAAGAAGTGTGTTTTTGGTTGCCAGGGCAAGACAACCCTGCACAGATTACCAAAAAAAAAAACAGCATTAAGGGACCAGTGGATGGAGTTTATTTTTACAGAGCATCAACGGAGTTGTGCAAGTGTTTTTGTTTGTTCCCTGCATTTTGAAGATGCTTGTTTTACAAACAAGGCCCAGTTTGACGACGGATTTGCGTATTGTTTATTTCTTAAGGATGATGCAATCCCAACGAAAAAGGGTCACGATCGTGTGTTGGAACCGCATGCGGTGAGTAAAACTGCTTAAAATATCTCTGCCTCCTTGTTAGTGCATCCACTCCCATGCCGGAGACCCGGGTTCGAGCCCCGCTCGGAGCGAGTCGTTGCTGCTGCTGCTCTCGTTCAGTTTCAGTCTCAGGATCTGATTCTGGATCATAAATAAACGGCTGAATCTGACTGTTAGCCATGGTTTGTTTTGGATGATGGTTTTTTCCTCAAGGTAAAGTCACAGCTTTCAAACGCTCTCAACGCAAAAGCCTACTGGCGCTCGTGATTCTTTAGCTCCGCCCACACATCACACCTCCAGCCGGTCGTGTTTTTCCGGGAAAAATCAGTACAGACTATCTTTCTCTTATGAATATAATAAAACTAAAGACTTTTTGGAGTTATGAAGGATGCAGTACTACTCTATAGGTACTCAAGATTAACAGGATATTGAGTGAAAACGAGCATTTCACCCCCCCTTTAATGTGTGTGGTTTTAATGTAGTTCAAATATACATTTATCATGTCATTTTCACATGTCCTTCATCAGTTGTGTCACTTTATTGCCATTCACAAATCCTCTACCATGGCTTCATGGGATGTTAAAATGTCTATTGGATGCTAACTTCAGAATCTCATCTGAAGTGTTAATTAAGTCACTTATTTTTGCTTACTGTTTAATGATTACTTACATACTGAATTTGATATCAATTTTCTGCCTACTATTTAGTAGGGAAGTGTGCATATTGGGATGCAGCCAGTGGCTTTCTAATCAAAGTTAAAGTTTAAACAATTGTATTTTCCACATTGACTTGTTTTGCTTGGTATATAGTTCATCTATTAATGTGTATCCTTGATATTCTTACCATAGAATATATCAGTGAATTATGTTCTGTACTACTACTTTAATTGTACCTGACTTGAATAATAGGCTATTTTTAACAGACATACAGTATGTATCTTCTGCTGACATGTGAAAGAGGGTTGAGGCCAAATTTCAAAGCTTTTGTGTAAATGAGCAGAACCTCAAAAATTTCCCCTCCTCCCAATCTACAAGACTGTTTGTGCTCTGTGTTACACTCTGAAATAAAACTGTGTCAAACATCCAAGCCCCAAGAACTTTACTGACAAGTTTTTGGTTTGATTCCAGCCCCCTAGAGAATCTGTCACAGATACACCTCGACAAAAACACAAAAATACCCCCACTGACTCTTTCACGCGTGTGAATGGTCAGTGGAGTTTTGAAACCAATTATATCAGCCAGCCATCCATCACAAGCCAAGCCTGATATAAACCAAATGGACCCATCTCTTGCTATGTGTTGTCAAATTATAATGGAACTTATCATAGACAGTTTAAAATAAAGACGCATGCTCAACCGAGCACCATTTTAATCCAAAGACAGAGCATGGCAGGGTTACAACTGTAATGTTTTCTGCTTGTTGGAGATTTGCTTTTACAGACTGGGAATGTTGTGGCCATCTGTCTCTCTCTTTACAAGACATAAACACAACAATCCTCAGTGTATTTTCCATTTGTTTGAGTGTAACAGCCTTTAAATTACATCAGGAACAAGTGGTATATTCAGCCTAGACAAGGTGTTCAAACTCAACACACGCTTCAATGAAAATATGAGGAATGTTTTTGCTGTAAATTTCATATTCTGCTCTGTCAGACGATGACAGTGGCTCTTCTCATGAATGTAGAATGTGTTTTATGCTCTCATTCCAAGCCAATGCATATCTGACGGAAATCAGAATCCAATGGCAAGTTGAAATTGACAGATACAATAAACATTTCTCACCTTTCACATTTTGTGACAGCATGAAATTGTATGTCTGTATCTCTCTATGACAGAATATGAAAATCGGAGTTCACTATCATATTTTCTCTCCAGTAAACTCCATATTCTTCATGTAATGTGTTATTTACCATTCAACCAATAACCATGAGTGCATTACAGGACAATGACGATCCTTCTGGGAATAGAGCCACCAGCGGGCACATCACAGTTCGTAGAACCCGCAATTTAATCATTTTTGTTGCCGCTGAAAGATCCGTCCACACATATTTAGCTTCAGGCCCCACGCAGCTCCTTTTTTTTATTTTATCTCCACAGAGACCCAGACAACCTCCAATTAATCCAAATATTAGTGTTTAATTAGAACTGGGGGAAGAATTAATATTTTAAGGATTAAAGGATTACGAAGCATGTGTCATCACAACAACCGGATAACTAAATCGCAAAGTACATTAGACGGGCAGTAGTGCTATCTCAAGGCAGAAACTGCATCAAAGAGTTAATTACCAAGCTAATCATGGCAGCTCCCAAAGGGATTAGAAAACCTAATCGTAAATCTTCCTTAAAATTAAAATCCAATACCTGCTAAATGAAAAGTGGAGGGAAAACTCTTCCTTTTTTGTTTAATTATCAACTTGAAATGTTAATATGCAGGATTATGTGACTTACAGTCTACTGTGTCTGAATGCTTACATAATTCCAGTGCTATTCTGTCATAAACAAACAGTATTTTTTTTAGTTTTTTTATTCTGGCTGTCTCATTATCATGTCTATCCCCTCTCCACCTCTAATCGATGTAACACTAATGGTCACTCATCAGCTCACAGTAAATATCAATTACTGTCAGCAGGGCTGAAAAACAGGGGAATGAGTTGGTCCTGCAGGACTGTCAGTAAACACTTGGTTCAAAACATAGTTTGAACAATGTCAGTGCCTAAGTCTTGCATTATTGCTGCACCATTTTTGTGGTATGTTGTACCTTCATTTATAACTTTTTATAAGTCAATGGGATGGGAAAATGTAAATATGTTTTATAATTACTACAGACCCGAACATTACCAGAGATATTTTGAAAAAAAAGGGGGGTCTTCTTTATTCTATAAAAAAGTGTCTGAGCTGCAAAAGTAATTATTTTCTGTGACGTGTATATTATTAGTCGCCTTCAATACCCCTGTGCAAACAATATTTTGACTGACAAGGATAATAAAAAGTCTTAATCTGAGTCTGGTTGTATTAGATTGAATTGTAGTGTCAAACATCCGATGCTGTGGTTGTGTCACGAATACGAACCCCGTGAGTCCCTCCAGAGGCCAGCAGAGGGCACCATCGCCCGAATACTGACACCCACAGGCATCCAAACACTCACTTACACTGATACTCACTACATTACCCAACAGCCCCGCACCTTGGACTGATCACCGGCCAGGTGTTCCATATCAGAGACTGCCATATAAGCCAGACCTTTGCGTCACCTCATTGCGAAGTCTTGTTTCTGCCACGGCTAACATTTCTGAGCGTTCTACCCTGTCTTGCTATCCTAGTTGCCTACCCTTGTTGTTTATCGATCCTAGAACCTTTGCTGCCTACCTTTGAACCCAGATTGTTATACGGACTGTGATACTTGCTGGTTACCCCGACCCACTGCTTGGTATTGACTACGATTCTGATATCTCTATTATACTGTGTTTGCTGATCCTGACCCTTCGCCTGTACGACTACGAGTGTTCAAATAAAGCTTGCAAATGGATCCCATGTCGAGTCAGTCATCGTTACAGAAGACTTCGCCAGGACAAGATCCAGCAGCCTATGAACATCTCTGCACCAACCTGGCAGCTCAGGCAAGTCAGATCGCTGCTAATCAGCAACAGTTAAATCATCTTACCGCCGTCACGGAGGAATTGGTGAAGGCTATTCAGAATCTCCATAGTCCTGTTGTCACGACACCCGCGCCACAAGCGGCCGCCATTGCACATGCGGTTCCCACGCCCTCTCAGATTAACCCACGACTGGCTTTTCCTGAGAAATTCGACGGTGACCCTAACAAATGTAAAGGCTTCTTACTACAATGTTCGCTGTTTGTGGAACAACAACCCATGCTCTATTCCACTGACAACAGTAAGGTTGCCTTTGTTTGCTCGTTGTTAACCGGAAGGGCTCTTGACTGGATTACCGCTGTATGGCGCACGGATGGATCATCCTTCTCCTCCTTCAACGATTTCCTCACACGCTTCCGTGAGGTTTTCGATCATCCCAAGGAGGGAAAGAGTGCTGGCGAACGCTTGCTAGAGCTCTCTCAGGGGAGATCTTCAGCTGCTGAGTATGCTATGAACTTCCGCACATTGGCAGCACAAACGACCTGGGTGAGTGACACCTTAAAAGTTCTGTTTCGAAGGGGTTTAAGTCATGAATTACAAGCTGAACTAGCATGTCGAGATGAGGGGAGAAGTTTGAACGATTTCATCGAGTTGACGATAGCAATTGACAATCTGCAGCGTTCACGTAAACCTCGCTCTCATGTCAGTACTGTCATTAAAGCAGCTCAGTCTGTCGAGGACTCTGAACCCATGCAAGTTAATACCTATCATCTCTCATCTGAGGAGAAGAATCGCCGCTTGGCAAATCGTCTATGTCTGTATTGCGGATCCCCTGGTCATCAACGAGCCAACTGTCCTTAACGTCCCTCATCTGTCTCATCCAAATTGGTGAGTGAATCCTTACACTCTCTCCATCCAGTAAACTGTGTGTTTGTACCCCTGAAGCTAACCATTAACAACGTTCAAGTGACCACATTTGCTTTACTGGACTCTGGAGCGGCTGGGAATTTCATGTCAGCTGAGTTTGCAAGAACAAACAACGTATCATTAATACCCTGTGCTAACTCTCTGTCTGTAGCTACCATAGATGGTCGTCCCCTGGGAACTGGTATCATCACTCACCTTACACAAAGTCTATCCGTCACAACCGGTTTACTGCACCAGGAGGTCATTCAGTTCTACGTTCTGCCCACGTCCAATACACCCATAATTCTGGGACTACCATGGCTGAGACTGCACGATCCGCTAGTATCATGGAGGGAAGGTCAGATATTAAAGTGGAGCACTAAATGTCAAACAAAATGCCTATCTACCATTTCTCCTCTTCCAGTGCGCTCGTTGGCGATTAACAAGGAGTCATTCGAGGTTCCCAACCTACCAGCGGAATATCACGACCTCAAGGCAGCTTTCAGCAAAACCCAAGCAAACACCTTACCACCTCATCGACCCCATGACTGTGCTGTTGATCTTCTACCAGGTCACAATCCACCCAAGGGTCGTGTGTTCCCACTGTCACTCCCAGAAACCGAAGCCATGACTAAATACATCAGGGAGGAGTTGGAGAAAGGCTTCATACGTCCTTCCACTTCCCCTGCATCCGCTGGTTTCTTCTTCGTCAAAAAGAAGGACGGCAGTTTAAGACCCTGCATTGATTACCGTGGTCTCAACGAGATCACGGTGAAGTACCGTTATCCCCTTCCTCTGGTTCCAGCTGCATTAGAACAACTTCGCACAGCTCAATACTACACCAAGCTTGACTTACGCTGTGCTTACAACCTGATTCGCATCAGAGAGGGTGACGAGTGGAAGACGGCCTTTTCTACAACCAACGGTCACTATGAATACCGGGTTATGCCGTTTGGACTGGTCAATAGTCCGTCCATCTTCCAGGCGTTCATTAATGATGTCTTCAGGGACATGCTGAACAAGTTTGTTGTGGTCTACATTGACGATATTCTCATCTACTCCAACACCCTACAGGATCATATTCAACACGTCAGAACTGTGCTACAGCGCCTCATCGAACATCAACTGTACGCCAAAGCCGAGAAGTGTGAGTTTCACACCACTTCCACTACCTTCCTGGGTTATGTCATCAGTCCGGGGGGAGTTGCTATGGACGACAGTAAGGTCTCTGCTGTACTCAAGTGGCCAGAGCCTCAGACTCTCAAGGAGCTACAACGGTTCCTGGGATTCGCCAATTTCTACAGACGCTTTATCAGAAATTTCAGTACAGTCGTCAGTCCTCTCACTTCCATGATCAAAAGAGGTACCCATCGTCTCACCTGGGCCGAGGCCTCCCGTCAAGCCTTTAAGGAATTAAAGGAACGCTTTGTCACCGCTCCTATCCTGCATCACCCTGACCCCTCTCTTCCCTTCTTAGTCGAAGTTGACGCTTCCAATACTGGCATTGGGGCCGTTCTCTCACAACGACCAGGCCCTCAGGAGAGACTTCATCCCTGTGCTTTCTACTCACGCAAGCTCAACCCAGCGGAGAGAAATTATGATGTGGGTGATAGAGAACTGTTAGCCATGAAGGCAGCGTTTGAAGAGTGGAGACATTGGCTCGAAGGGGCTATTCATCCTTTCACCGTCTTTACGGATCATAAAAATCTGGAATACCTACGCTCCGCCAAGAGACTCAACCCACGTCAAGCCAGATGGTCCTTGTTCTTCTCCCGGTTCCAGTTCAATGTCACTTATCGCCCAGGTTCCAAGAATACTAAAGCCGATGCTTTGTCACGTATCCATGATGACGACCCTTCCATCTCAGTCCCCGAACGCATATTGCCCTTCCATGTGGTGGTTGCTCCCATCCAGTGGGATATCATGACTCTTATTGAACAACACAATTCACAAGAAGCACCACCAGCCGCCTGTCCACCGGATAAAACCTACGTACCTGCCCCTCACCGTGATCAGGTCCTGAGTCATATTCACTGTCTTCCTGCCTCTGGTCACCCCGGCATCACAGCCACACTCCATCTCCTCAAGAACCGCTTCTGGTGGGAGACCATTAACCCCGACACTATTAAATTCATTCAGAACTGTCAGACGTGTAACATGCACAAAACCCCTCGTCAACTGCCAGCTGGACTCCTTCAACCTCTTCCTATCCCTCAACGACCCTGGTCACACCTTGCCATAGACTTCATCACAGACTTACCCCTATCCCAGGGTAACACGGTCATACTCACGATCATCGATCGATTCTCCAAGGCTTGTCGCCTCATACCTCTACCCAAACTCCCTACTGCTCTTCAGACCGCCGAACTCCTGTGTAATTGGGTGTTCAGGTTTTACGGCATACCTGACGACATCGTTTCGGATAGAGGTCCTCAGTTCACCTCTCGTTTATGGAAGGATTTCTTTCAAGCCCTAGGGGTCAACGTAAGTCTCACGTCTGGCTATCACCCCGAAGCCAATGGTCAAGTGGAACGCCTCAACCAGGAGCTCACTCGGTTCCTCCGCTCCTACTGCAGCTCCCATCAAGAGGACTGGTCTCGTTTTCTCCTATGGGCCGAATATGCTCAGAACTCCCTGATCAAGCCTTCCACTGGAATCACCCCCTTCAAATGCATTCTAGGGTACCAACCACCCATGTTTCCCTGGTCAGGTGAACCCACCAATGTTCCCGCTGTTACTGATTGGCTTCAACGAAGCGAGGACACATGGAATCAGGCCCACGTACATCTTCAACAAGCTGTACGGCGCCTGAAGGAACAGGCCGACCGTCGTCGACGCCCTGGACACACTTACCAACCTGGTCAATGGGTCTGGCTGTCCACCAGAGACCTTCGGATGAGATTGCCATGCCGAAAGCTAAGTCCTAGGTACGTGGGTCCATTCAAAATCACACAACAAATCACTCCTGTGTCATTCCGCCTTGCTTTGCCTGACACATATCGTATTTCTCCCACTTTCCACATGTCACTGCTCAAGCCCGCTGCTGCCCCTGAGGAGGAGGGTGAGGGGAGGTCCCGTGAGCAGAGTCCCCAACCGGTTCAGGTGGAGAGCGAGGAGACCTATCAGGTGTGAGAGCTGCTTGATTCAAGACGTCGGGGACGAGTTCTCCAATACTTGGTTGACTGGGAGGGGTACGGTCCAGAGGAACATTCCTGGGTCAATGCCGAGGACATTCTTGACCCCAACTTAACCACTGATTTCCATAGAGAACATCCAGAGAAACCGGCCCCTCGACCTCGAGGAAGACCCCGACGTCGCCCTCCACCTCACGCCAGGAGGCGTTCGCAGGGAGGGGGCTCTGTCACGAATACGAACCCCGTGAGTCCCTCCAGAGGCCAGCAGAGGGCACCATCGCCCGAATACTGACACCCACAGGCATCCAAACACTCACTTACACTGATACTCACTACATTACCCAACAGCCCCGCACCTTGGACTGATCACCGGCCAGGTGTTCCATATCAGAGACTGCCATATAAGCCAGACCTTTGCGTCACCTCATTGCGAAGTCTTGTTTCTGCCACGGCTAACATTTCTGAGCGTTCTACCCTGTCTTGCTATCCTAGTTGCCTACCCTTGTTGTTTATCGATCCTAGAACCTTTGCTGCCTACCTTTGAACCCAGATTGTTATACGGACTGTGATACTTGCTGGTTACCCCGACCCACTGCTTGGTATTGACTACGATTCTGATATCTCTATTATACTGTGTTTGCTGATCCTGACCCTTCGCCTGTACGACTACGAGTGTTCAAATAAAGCTTGCAAATGGATCCCATGTCGAGTCAGTCATCGTTACAGGTTGTGCTTTTCCTCTTTCAATTACTGTGTTCAATTTTAATGTGCTTGGTTATCACTATTGTTTGAACTGTCTCTTCATGGACGCTGATTGGTTTCTTGAGGGGTTGATAGGTTTCAATGTCCTCTGTGTCATCAGGCCAAATGAAAGCTCTTAGATATCGTTCTCATTTCAGATGCCAACAGATAAAATCAGCAGTTATAAAAGCCCCTAAGTAATACTAATAACTGTAATTATAATATGTGATGTGAAATGAAGTAATACATTTGTTTTACTGCTGAACATTTAAAATATCTGTTTTACTCAATATCTGTCACAATCCCATTCTCAGACAGACCAGTGCAGAGCTTTTCATAAAAGATTTACTTAGCGTTGCTCTTTTAAACACACACATTAAAAGTCAATTTAATGGTATCCCTCAAGGACTATTATTGGAATGAAGAGGTTGGATAAAGAGAAGCCTAATTAAAACCCTGTTTAAACGGGTTTTTGTGTAGCTCTCTGTAGTAACCGTCTGGCGCTTTGCTCTAAGGTATTGGCAATGGCTCTGAAAACATAAAAAGTGAAATGTTACATGATGCAATATGCACCCTGTAATGTATTTGTCCTAGTTGTTAACTCAGCGAAAAGAACCATCATTGATTCCCATGGTCACTGTGAAAATGCATGGAAAGATGAAAAAAAAAAAGAAGAAATTCATATTGTTGCATATTTTCACTTGTGTGTCCCTGCAGATATTTTAAAGTAAGCATAAGGATTGAATCATGCATACTGTATATATGTGACAAGCATTTATAATCAGCCTATTTATCTGTACAAGACAACCGCATACACTCTGGCTATACAGAAAAAGGGCTAATAGAGTTGTCGGTCATATGGTTTGACACGTAATTAGTGTGGGGATTTGGCATTCTGCACTCTATGAGGGCATTACCAAGGACATATTTGTCATCCTCTTTTGCTCCGGTGTGCAGCATTGTTCAGGGGCTGTATCGCTCACCTTTGGCGCTGCAAGGATTGTCCCTGTATTTGATTGCAGACAGTTGAATTGTTTCTTCAAAGAGGAGCCTCCGAGGTGTTTTGAACACAAAGATGTGCAAATTGATGTACATTAACTGCTGAAACAATGCCTGCCAGACACCAGCATATGTTGGGTGGATCCAAAAGCTGAGCCAGTTGACTTGTACCTGCCAAAAGTGATTTCAGACAGGCTTCTGAAGCAGCGCACCAATCTAACAGTCTACAGCTATACAGAGTGAGCTTATGGCAACTAAAGTATATGATTTCTTGTTAGACATGAAACTAAATTGGGAAAAGTTGTTCTAAAACATACAACATGAAATACAAATAAATAATAGTTTAAAAATAGGAGATCATAATTGTGCTGTAAAGTTTCGATTTAAAGTCAAAATTGCAAAAAAGACAATAAATAAATACTTATAAATAAACAAAACAAGCAAACAAACAAACCACGGTAAAATTACTTCTAAAGTAAATTAATAAATATATTTTACATATGTTCTTTTTTATTTTGTCTATAATACACAGGGAGTTATACATACAGTATTGTTCAAAATAATAGCAGTACAATGTGACTAACCAGAATAATCAAGGTTTTTAGTATATTTTTTATTGCTACGTGGCAAACAAGTTACCAGTAGGTTCAGTAGATTGTCAGAAAACAAACAAGACCCAGCATTCATGATATGCACGCTCTTAAGGCTGTGCAATTGGGCAATTAGTTGAAAGGGGTGTGTTCAAAAAAATAGCAGTGTCTACCTTTGACTGTACAAACTCAAAACTATTTTGTACAAACATTTTTTTTTCTGGGATTTAGCAATCCTGTGAATCACTAAACTAATATTTAGTTGTATGACCACAGTTTTTTAAAACTGCTTGACATCTGTGTGGCATGGAGTCAACCAACTTGTGGCACCTTTCAGCTGTTATTCCACTCCATGATTCTTTAACAACATTCCACAATTCATTCACATTTCTTGCATTTGCTTCAGAAACAGCATTTTTGATATCACCCCACAAGTTCTCAATTGGATTAAGGTCTGGAGATTGGGCTGGCCACTCCATAACATTAATTTTGTTGGTTTGGAACCAAGACTTTGCCCGTTTACTAGTGTGTTTTGGGTCATTGTCTTGTTGAAACAACCATTTCAAGGGCATGTCCTCTTCAGCATAGGGCAACGTGACCTCTTCAAGTATTTTAACATATGCAAACTGATCCATGATCCCTGGTATGCGATAAATAGGCCCAACACCATAGTAGGAGAAACATGCCCATATCATGATGCTTGCACCTCCATGCTTCACTGTCTTCACTGTGTACTGTGGCTTGAATTCAGAGTTTGGGGGTCGTCTCACAAACTGCCTGTGGCCCTTGGACTCAAAAAGAACAATTTTACTCTCATCAGTCCACAAAATGTTCCTCCATTTCTCTTTAGGCCAGTTGATGTGTTCTTTGGCAAATTGTAACCTCTTCTGCACATGCCTTTTTTTTAACAGAGGGACTTTGCGGGGGATTCTTGAAAATAGATTAGCTTCACACAGACGTCTTCTAACTGTCACAGTACTTACAGGTAACTCCAGACTGTCTTTGATCATCCTGGAGGTGATCATTGGCTGAGCCTTTGCCATTCTGGTTATTCTTCTATCCATTTTGATGGTTGTCTTCCGTTTTCTTCCACGTCTCTCTGGTTTTGCTCTCCATTTTAAGGCATTGGAGATCATTTTAGCTGAACAGCCTATCATTTTTTGCACCTCTTTATAGGTTTTCCCCTCTCTAATCAACTTTTTAATCAAAGTACGCTGTTCTTCTGAACAATGTCTTGAACGACCCATTTTCCTCAGCTTTCAAATGCATGTTCAACAAGTGTTGGCTTCATCCTTAATCTCCAGACCTTAATCCAATTGAGAACTTGTGGGGTGATATCAAAAATGCTGTTTCTGAAGCAAAACCAAGAAATGTGAATGAATTGTGGAATGTTGTTAAAGAATCATGGAGTGGAATAACAGCTGAGAGGTGCCACAAGTTGGTTGACTCCATGCCACACAGATGTCAAGCAGTTTTAAAAAACTGTGGTCATACAACTAAATATTAGTTTAGTGATTCACAGGATTGCTAAATCCCAGAAAAAAAAATGTTTGTACAAAATAGTTTTGAGTTTGTACAGTCAAAGGTAGACACTGCTATTTTTTTGAACACACCCCTTTCAACTAATTCAACTAATTGCCCAATTGCACAGCCTTAAGAGCGTGCATATCATGAATGCTGGGTCTCATTTGTTTTCTGAGAATCTACTGAACCTACTGGTAACTTGTTTGCCACGTAGCAATAAAAAAATATACGAAAAACCTTGATTATTCTGGTTAGTCACATTGTACTGCTATTATTTTGAACAATACTGTATATGGATGCAGCGTTTGTGTTGACGCAAATATTAAATATTAAAAAGCTGTCATATACTTTTTTATATCTCCATCAGTTAATGGGCAAGCTGATTACTTTCAGTATGAGCGTTCTGAGCGTGTCTTAAAAACTGAAAGCTATTCCATCCTCAAGGCTGTCAACATCTTGCCTTTCTTCTTCCATCTGGAATCCTAGAAGGACGTGTGTGTGTCAGGGGCAGGAAGAGGAGATAACGTATTTAATTAGGGGGAAATACCATTTGCAAATTAATTAATTCTACCGGACTAAAACGATGAAGTGGGATGTTTCAGCTGCCTTTGTTTTGCAGTCTTGGAGGAAAGAACTTTAGCGCACTGTAACTTTCAAAGAAAATAAGCGACAGGCTTTGAAGAAGTTTGCTAGCTAGTTAAGACAGAAAAGTCAAATGGATAAAACGAGCCTGAATCATTACTTAATTAGAACAATAAACAATGGCAGATGCAAAAATTTACGACTCCTCTGTCTCGTAAATTACCGACAAAATTCATTACCACTGAAAACCAATATGGGTCTGTCGATGCGCATTTATGGGGCATTTCATCAGGAGATTGAAGAAAATAACAGATCATATTTATCTTCTTCAAAGCGTGTTTGACGTTCTTCATCGGCACTGTCTGAATGCCAAGACGTCTAATCCCTTAAATGCTTTTCTAAGTCTTTTAGACCATGAGCAAAGCAGCAAACAGGGGGGCATGGTTGTTGTTCACTTTGACATTCAGAGAACCAAAGGAAAGTTAAATGAGTTTTGTGGCTCTGAGTGAAGCTTAAATGAGCTTGATTGATCTCAATAAATAACGCTATTGAATGGGCCATTCGGCCCGGTCTTTTTGTAAATGTCGCTGGCTAGCAGAGTGGAAAAAGAGAATAATTTTTTTTTTTATCCTGACAACTGCCATGATGTATTGTAGTATGGAGTAAGTGAGATGTGATGGTGGCAGAGTGAGTATTGACCAGAAAAGAAACTGACATTCAAAAGACTGTATGTGTGACGCTAGACACCAAGCTTAATGTGATTTTCCATTCAATTCGATTCGACTGGCAGGGAAATGGTATTTAAATCACAAGTGTGCGTAGGAACGGCTGACAGGGAGATGATTGCATGGAGGTTAGGACAAAAAAAAATGCATTCAAACAGTGTGTCACAAATAAACTACAGTTATTAGACACAAATACCTGCGGCACAATGAAACTAATAGCTGCTCAAGCAATGTCATATCTGCCAGCTATTATCATGTCAAAATGAAACATTAGCAGCTTCAAAGAGGCTAAAGTAATAAACCATGTCATTTGAAGTCACAGCCGTGTGTGTAAGTGGACTGAACTGTCCTACACGGTTTCACATCGCACTCAAAAGCACCACATATTACAGGTTACAGTGTTCACACTTTCTGCCCAAAAGCCTATTTCTGCCTTGGATAAGCTCAGCAGAAAACATGATGAAAACTGACAATACATTTAGTCTTTTTTAATATAGGCTTATGAAACAACATAATAGCTTGAAATACATACTTTAAAACAAACACACAGCAATCTGACTCAATCAAGACGATTTAAAGATACACTTTGGGGATTCAGTTGTATGATCTGTAGATTAATTCAAATTTGAAATGCAAATGTTATGATGACTTAGATTTTGCCACTGCAAATGTGTGCAGTGTCTCAGGATTGTAAGGATAAACAGAGGATGTTACAACTACAGATGGGAACTCAAATCCAATTTTAGTGTCATTAACATTGTATGGACTATTTGGAGAATTTTCAAATGATGAGATGATTTCAATAATAGATTGATTTAAAATAATTTGTCTGTATAGACAATGCTTTGAGTCTGTTAAATGCAATCCAAAACTGCCCTCAGTAATATTTTAAACAACATTAATCAATTGAAGCGGACGGCTCATACGAATCATTTGCACTGTAACCAGATTTCACATGTTATGTTTCATGTTTTAACAGTGGTGTTGTGACACTGTTTAATTAGTGTTTCAGGAAATGACATAAACTTCTGCTATAATATTTACCCACGCTACGGTAGTAGCAAACTCTGTTCCACTTTGCAATATTGATCACAACTACTTATATTAACATTCATGAAATAAGTTTTAATTCTGTGCTTAATTTACTCACAATCAATATAACTCACATACAGTGTGCTTCAACAGAAGTTACTAAGAATACAGTAGATGCAGATGTGTCCATTTATAGTCTATATTCTGTCAGAATTATATTTTAGTGCAGTGATGAACATCATTCGGTTCTGGTATTTTTCTGTTCTCACATTTTCCCTGTGAGATGATCCTGATACCTGAATATAAAAAGTGTATGGGTATCAAGGAAACTTTTCTGATGCATTCACTGGCTCTATCAGCTCAGTGTTTGGATGTGGATGGCGGTGCCTAATGAGATGTGGGGAGCTATTTTCCCCCTCACAGTCTGTAGAGCTCCACACGTCTAAATTCAATATCCGCCATAGAACATTGGCTCTTGCCTCCCTAAAGGCTGCCAGGGTCAGCCAAATCTCTGTGAAATTACAATATCTCTGAGTCTTTTGAATAGACGGAAAAAGAAATGGATGAGAATGAACGAGGGAGATATAGAATGAGTGAATGGAAGAGATGAAAAGGATTTGGCTTTGAAAAGCAGCATATAGTGTAACGAATGGCAGACAATCAGGCCACACACAGGGGCTGAAGTTTCAAAGGCATTGTGTGTCTGTCTGTGTGTTTCAGTGTTCATGTTCCCAGATGACAGATTGTAGACACATACCTCATCAAGTTTATGGTTCATTTGAAACAATATTTGGATTATGCGGCCAGTGGTTTTGAAACTGGTTTGTTACATACAAGCTGTTTAAATTAGGTGTAAATGTAGCCACTAAATATACAATCATGGCCAAAAGTATAGGCACCCTTGGTAAATATGACCAAAGAAGGCTGTGAAAATTAATCTGCATTGTTAATCATTGTAAACAATTCACATAAATAAATCTTTTAATTTGATAATAAAAATTTAAAATGGGGGTAAATATCATTATGATATACATTTTTTCTCTAATACACATTGGCCACAATTAACGGCACCCTTTTATTCAATACTTTTTGAAACTCCATTTGCCAGTTTAACAGCTCAAAACTGTCTCCTATAATGCCTGATGAGGTTAGAGAACATCTGACAAGAGATCAGAGACCATTCCTTCATCCAGAATCACTCCAGACCCTTCAGATTCCCAGCTTCTCCTCTTCAGTTCACTCCTCTCATTTTCTATAGGGTTCAGGTCAGAGGACTGGAATGGCTATAGCAGAAGCTTGGTTTTGTGCTCATTGACACATTTTTGTGTTGTTTTTGAGGTTTGTGTTTGGATTATTGTATGGTTGGAAGATCTAAACATGGCCCATTATAAGATTTCTAACAGAGTCAGTCACTTACTGCTTTTTTATCTGTTAGTATTTGATAGAATCCATGATGCCATGTGTCTAAACAAGATGTCCAGGACCTCCAGCAGAAATACAGGCCCACGACATCAAAAATACAGCTGAATATTTCATTGTACACATGGGGTACTTTTTATCTCTGTGTTCACCAAACCCATCGTGAGTGTTTGTTGCTAAAAAGCTCATTTTTAGTTTCATCTGACCATGGAAGCCAGTCCCATTTGTAGTTCCAGTCATGTCTGACAACTGAATATGCTTTAGTTTGTTTTTGGATGAGCTAGGATAATTTTTCTTGAAACCCCCCCAAACAACATGTGATAATGTAGGTCCTATTTAACCCCATTTTAGATTCAAATAGAACCTATCTATTTTATTTTTATTTTTATAAGAGTCTTTAGCCACTCAAAACTCTCCTTCTCACCAAAATAACCCAGCACTGGGTTGCCAAATAACCCAAGTTAGGTTGTTTTTAACCCAGTATTTTTTTAGAGTGTATTGTCTGACTTGCTTCTTTGAAAATTTGCTTTGGAATAATTTGGAATGTGACAAGATGTATTTAAAAATATATTTAAGCCAATTTGTCGTGGTTTGTTTCTTTGCTTTTATGCTACGTTTAATTTGACTGTTACTATTTGTGCATTGTAACACATTTATCATAACAGCCCTATGACTTTTTATAAAGTAGTTTTCTTTCTTGTTAGAAATGACTGTAAATGTCTAACTGGCAGAACCAACTCAAAGCTCATGAATAAATTTATTAAAGTGAAAGTAATATTAGTAGCACAGTTTTCATTCACATTGACACTAGAGTAATCTAATTCTCCAGTGCTGTATTTGAAGCACAATCTCTCACCAGGTAAGGCTTTGTTTCTTTGTGACAATCCGTTCAGTCGGGCTGTTATAAAAGTCTTTGCTGGCCACAGGACCAGTGCTGTCTGCTCTGACCAATGGCTCCACTGAAAGGTGTTAAGGAGAGTGGAGCTTTTAGTCCTGGTTGAATTATATTGCCAATTCAGTTTAAAACCAGGCCAGTGCAGAAAGGGCAGTATGCCAAGACTCAGGCTCAAAGCTTCACCTTTGCATGTGGAATTTTGTGTGTGTGTGTGTGTTCTCCCAATAATACAGTCTTCAAAAGTCTCCTCCAGCATAGAAGCTGATCAGCAACCAGGTAAACTGTGCAAATATGATTTCAGAAATAATCTTTTATTTCCCTCTGCTTGGCAAGGGGTGAAGCAATCAATTGGTGTGGTGCAGAAAATATACAAACACACACACACACACACACACACACACATACGCATAAGCAGTAAATTATGGAGAGGATAATAAGAATGCAGGGGAAAGATGGTGCTCATGCTGAGGGCCCCAATGCTGTGGTCCTGAGAATGACTTAATCAGTCATCTGCAGACAGCAGGAAACTCTGTGACAATGTGATTTATATCTCCTTCCTTTCTTTCTTCACTCCTTCGCCTGTCCCCCTTTCTCCTCCATCATTTTGCCCCTTCTCTCCCTCGTTTGCACACCCCTTGTTCTGCGTCTTCTCTCCTCACCTCTACCTATCAGCTCATTTCTTTAGTGGGAATAAAAACACAAGAGAGAACGAAGTGAAAGAGATGTGAGAAGATGACTGTGAGCAAAGGGAAAGCTGAAAATGGCCTCAAAAAAATACTAATAGCTTTTTAAATATTCAATGACTCATTTCAAATGCTTTTTATCTAGAGGAAGCTGAAATAAAAAGTGTTTCAGGATAGTTTTTTGCCAATTACGTTTTTTTTATTGTGCCCCGCTTTTAGGTGTCTATGCATTATTCCAGATGACAGTTTGTCATTTAGACAGCAAGATATTGTAATTACAATAAGAATAAATTGACTATTTATTCATTCATTCACTGAAATGACAATTTCACTGAACAAAACCATATCTCCTTTATTTTGCTGCTTCTACTAAGTTTCAGATGAATTTGAACTACAATATTATAGATTGGATTGATTTGATGTCAACCACATAAGATATTCATAAAATAAAATAAAAAACAATGAAAGATCGAAAAACAGCATGAAGAAAGTGAGACAATGTTTACAATGGAGAGACATCTCTCTTTGTTTACCCTCAAACAGCAAGGAAAATTATGCTGAGATGGTTTTCAAGATAAAATCTGGTTTAAAGTGTTTCATCCACGTTTCGTTTGAGAAAATGAGCAAGAGAAGGAGAAAAAGAAAGTAGCACTGATAAAAAAAAATGAAAAGTACCTCCTGACATGTGATTTATGTTGCAGTGAAAGGCCTATCCTTGTGATTAGGCACTTTCAGCAGTAAATTGGTTCTGAGGTTTAATGATGCAGAACTGAAAGTTGGGTACGTGGCACTTTGTCAGAAAGAGCTAAAAATGGAGAGAAAGGTTTAGATTGAATGCATTTCTCTCTCTTTTCTCTATTTCTTATCACCCGCGCTGAAAAAAATGGTTGAATTTGCATGATTTCGTCAGATCTAGATTGCATTAAGAAAACAATTTGTGATGCAGTGAATGGATCTGAACCCAACGACTTTACAGGGGAAATGATACATAAACAAAAGGAGCTAATTTGACAGGGGACGGATATCAGCAGGAGGGACGAGTGCAAAGTGCATCATACCAAATTTAGAAGCGAAGGAGAGTGTTAGAGAGAGACAGACAACAAGAAACATGGGATCTAATGAGAAAAGGAGAGAGAAGGTGAAAAGGCCAATGTAGTGATTGTGGAATCGCTTTGGTTTCCTAATTGAATTCTGTGGATACAGCAGAACATTCCTGTCAAGCAATAACATAAAGCTGAGCCATTACCTTTGCAACAGCAGCACACAAAAGACCTCACAAATGCAGACCCGCAGATCTCTGAGGTACAAAGCCAGCGCTATAGTCCCTGACACACAGCAGAGTGGTATTGATCAGGCTTTCATTTCTCAAAAAACGCTTGAGGTGGAAAACTTTGATCACTTTTCTTCTGCTTTTAACTAAGTACTGTCAAACGTGTTATTCTCAGAATTGATTCCCTGTTTCGCTTGTCAGTACAAATGTAGATTTGCAAAGATTTACAGAGCTTTTACCCACTGATCTGCCTGCAGGCTCTTATTGAGAAGAAATATTAGCTTATTGTGGGAAAAAAATATGTGTACATGGGAGGACGTAACATCAAAGGGTTATATTACATCCTCCAGTGTACATTAGTTTTTCCCACCCTGAGCTGCTCGAAAAATACTGTTCACTATACAGTTCTAGAAACACAACTCGACCCGTCCATTATATATGGGTCATTCAATATAGCATGTTCTTTTCTGATAACAGGCCCACATACCTGTAAAAAAAAAAAAGGAGAAAAAAAAAACTACTTTTATATTCTTGGGAAAGCAGAAAGCAAGCATTTAGTTTTGTTGTGTGAGAATGTTTAAGAGCCAGGACTTTGGGCTGTGTTTGTTCTGAAGCAGGTGCCCATGAATGCAGGAGAGCACAAACCTCAACAGACCGCGGGCATTGTTTGTTCAGGCGCTGTGCCTAATGTTCCATAACCGGCGCGACACAGGACCCCTCTCTGCAGAAACACCCACTTAAGGCATTCATTCCCAGCTCTGATCACCAGGACTTCCATTGATGCTCCTAGAGTCAGGCCAGGGCATGATTTACACACACCATCAACCCAAATAAAAACTCTGATTACAGCATTCTCTCTCTCCCTCGCACTCTCCCTCATTCAGTTTCTCTTTCATTTTGATTAGCTCCCCGGGGTCTCCATCAGACTCTAATCAGAGGCAGATGCACGTGCACACACACACACACACACACACACACACACACACACACACACACACACACACACACACACACACACACACACATACCATCACTAGCTTACAGCCCTTTTCTCATATATATAACCCAATGAATAGCCTACCTTTGATTGGTGGTTCAAACAAATCAAAATGTTCATCTGACAGCAGCATTCAGAGGTCTTTTAAGATGATGTGCTGTGGGAAAGGAAGAGCATGTGCTAAGTAACAATTTTGGGTGAGCATTCAATATTTCTCTGTACAAGTTGTAAAGATGTGTGTCATTTTTTTTTTCAATGCATGTAAACTTAACTGAAATTTTTTTACTTTTTAGGACGTTTAGTTTTGTTGTCATCTGTATGCTAGAAAAATTAGTGTTAGCAGAAGCATCTTTTCTTCCCAAGCATTTTATGGCTTTTGCTGGTCTCCAAATCTGGTCAGACAGGTGTGTTGTGTGGTGTTAGAGGGGGTTTTGGCACCTTAAACCACAAAAACACATTTCACTACACCAAATTATGTTCTTTTTTAGCAGCAACATATGACCCCTTTAAAAAAAAACCTGGGTATTACTTGTACATTTTATGTCATCAAATAAATTGTGAAAATATCTTGTGTTAACCACAGACCTTTTTTCAGCCTTTTAAACTAAAGACCCATTTAAAAACCAGAAGTGCTAAAATGCTGACTTGTTTTTTGTGTTTCAGACAACAAATCGTCCCTGCAGAACTCGACAGCACAGATTTACACATCTTAAAATTTTTATATTAACTTGGTTTTACTACTAATAAAGTAATGTCTGGGCAAGAGTGACATCCAATTAACTATGGGTAATTTTAAAACTTTCCTTAATTCATTTTCAATGTTCCTTATTTCCCTCCCTTCGCAGATGGCACTCAATCTTCTTCCTCAGTCTTTCCATCGCAGGAAGAGATGAGCAGTGTTTTTGAGAGAGAGGCTGTCAGAGCTTCACCGTCAGAACCGTTCATTCAATTTGATTAGTGAGAACATCTCTCCACACCTTATGACCCACTATGATCATCTGCCAGCGAGATTACTGATCCTCTCCCTTCCTCCCAAACAAGCGTCTCCATTTCTGTTGAGATATGAAGATAGTCAGCAATTTTTCTAGACTTTATCTTTTTTCCCTGGAAGTTTTGTAGCTCGTCTGAGACTTGAGAGCAGATCAAGGGAGACGCGGTTTCAACAGCCCAGTCCTCATGAGGGGAGCTCACAGGTATGAATATGTATGAGCCAGTCGGCAGACATTTAGTCGCTTTAGTTGGCCTAAGAAAGCCTTCCTCGTAGCGGTTCTAGCGCAGCCCTGGCTCCAAGATCTTGGTGTGAAGAAAAGAAGAAACTTCAAAAGCATATCTACAGCGATACAGCTTGTACTAGACAATCCTAAGAAGGAAGTTTCTAGTGAGCGCTTTATTTTCTCTTATATTCTTACTTGCTCGCTCTCTTTAACACTTGCACACAGAGTAGGTCTTGCCCATTGCCTGGGTCTCTTTAATCATCAGCGCTAGGCACTGAATAACTAAACCGAACATTGCTAATGCCGCCTGTTGTAGCCAGCTGGCTCAAACCCCAGGCTGTGGTCGTGTGCGAACTACCGAGCAGCTTTTTTCATGATGTAGTGCTCTTGTGTGGTGAGAGATGGTTCCTTTTTATGCATGGTGCCTTGAGATAAGGCTCTTACTGCTTGAGTTTCCCCAAAATCTCTCTCACTCTGTCGGAGAAAAGAGAGGGGAAACATGGCCCAGAGATAAGTAACGTACGGTGTAACAAAGCTAAAGCTGATGTAGGAACTTCAAATATTTAGGAACAATTTTAGATGTAGTACATAGGTCTAACTTGTAGCCTAAATATGTCACTAAAATGTGAGCAAAGATAAATAACCACAGTATCTCTCATATTAATATCCTATTAAATATGTAAATCCTGTTAACGACCAAAAATCTGACAGAAAACCAAGTTCACACATTGCTGAGATACAAGAAGCAAAAAAAAATTGTTAATCCAGAAATTAAAGTTCTGTCATCATTTACTCACCCTTATGTGTTGACTTTCTTCTGCAAAAGATATTTTGAAGAACTGTTTCTGTCCACTTTCTGTCCAATACAATACACCTACTTTCACTTTTACAGTTTTATAATAACAACCTGCCAGGGACTCCAGATGAAAATTAGTCTGTACGGCTATATCTGGCTCATTTACATTTGGACATTGTCCTTATGTTTATTAATGTGCATTGTCCCTTTTAAATAAATAAACAAACAAACAAACAAACAAACTTTATGGAGAGATTTTTCAAAATATATTCCAGAGAAAAAGACGACGATTATGAGTAAATTATGACAGGATTTTCATTTTCGGGCAATTTGTCATTTTAAGAGATTTAAATTTTTTTGTTGCTTGATTTATAGAGTTGCATCATCATAGGGTTATGTTAATTAGTTTGTTTTAGTCTATCATTTAGTTTCAGTGCAAACATGTTTTCAGAACATCTAGACCTGGTTTCACAGATCTTTATGGTTTTAATGATATATAGAGCGCAGCAGAGGGTCTCTTTCAGAGGCACAGAGTCACAGGAAGAGCTGTGGACTAAGTGGCCTCCTGAAAATAGCTTTATGAGTTATGATCGCTTCAGGGCAAAGCTTATGCTAACCCTCAGGAATACTAATCTAGTTATTTTATTAAAATGAGTTTTGGCCTTCTCGCTTTATGGCTCTTTTTGGAACGGGGGTTTGGTAAATGAGAGTGAAACATAAAAAGATAGTGTATAAAATGCATAATCAACACATGCAACTCTAGTGCAACTACTAAGGAGGAATTTTAATGGTGAATTATTTGAGTATAGCTATAATGTACGTGCATGCTAAATGGAGGCTAATGGAGACAAAACTCTTAATGTTATTATTTAATTATTTGAAATGGGTTAAATCTTTTTCAATAAATTATACTGCTATATCGCTGATAATGTAATATCTAAATAGCTTAAATAATTCTCTATGTATTTTCTTTTTCATAACTAGCTGTATGTAACTGTCCTCAGCATGATAAATCTTTCATGATTGTTGTCTTTCATTCATCCTAACCTTAAACCAACAACCTAGAAATAAAATAAATATAGACCTACAGTTGAAAGGAATCATAATTTTAGATATAAGAGCAAAAATGTATCAGTCTGGGAATGAGGCTTGAACATAAAAAGAGGTCGTGCATAAAAGTGCTGGAGAGAAAACACACAGCTTGCTCTGTATCAATTAACCGTCTTTTGAAAATCTAGAAATTACTGTTGACTGCCGCGTTCACTTTGTAGGAGGCAATCAAATTAAGCTTTTCAGATGTATACAATTTCATTGAATGTTTCTCTGGCAGAAGAAAGACAGAAAGAGAGGGAGAGGTGAAAGGATGTGGTGAGGGCAACAGATTCAAAAGTGAGTCCTTTCTTCCTGAATATCTTTAAATAAAAAATACATCACTGTCATTACTGGGGTCAGACCTTGCAACCTCAAGAAAGTAAACATAAACATGCTGTGTATGTGTAGATTTTGTGCACAATGTGAATCAATATGAAATTAGTTTTGGCCCAATAGAGCCATGGATTGCATTTGAAATGAAAAAGGATGAGAATACAAATCAAGGGAACTGGACCAGAAATAGAAGTAAACCACACATGAATACACACACACATGTGCCTGTTTCACTCTTTGTCACTGGCTCAGTCGAGCACCTGAGGGATGATGAAGAGGAAGCCAGAAGAAAGGGAGAGTTTACACAAAGGGAAAGAGGAATAATCAGATGAGTGCTGCTCCACAGGTAAGGTGAAGCCATTTAAAGCTGGATCAAATACAGCCTCTATCTGATCTAACTTTAATTTTGCAGGCGCAGAAGATGATTACCCACACCAAGGCTGTCGCATCTCTCTACTGTTTGGCTGCAAGGCTGAGCATTATGGGTTTTGACTGGCGTTAAGAGCCCATGAACAGATGGGCTTTAGCTTTCATTTTGATTGAATGTCTCTTATTTATGTTTTTTGAGTATGGCATGAGCCTATTTTACAGCATTCAGTGGTGAGTAAAGAAACGTTTCAGTGTGCAACCCAGAATTAAGTTATTCTACCAAGTGTTTGCTACAGGTCGACTGGAGAGATTCCATTGGCAGTATCCAGGGGTGAAGTAACTAAGCAGTTGCACCAGTTTTGCAGCAGCGTTTCAAAACAAAATAAGTATCAAGTGTTGCGGAAGCTACACTAGAGTTTGCCAAGCTACTCATAAAATAAAATTCAGATTACAACTAACAATATACAGTAATATACGTGTACTTATCCAATTATATAATTTAATCAGAACTGCAGTTTCCTGTAATTAAAACAGTAAAGGTTCTCAAGTGCGATAACATCATATGTCAGCTATTAAATTTACACTAAATGCATTTAAAAACTACAATACGCTATAACTTATATAACTGCATTGATAACAAAGTGATGAAATAAATATTTGTCTATATTATAACAAAATACTTAAAATGCTATTTAGAGACTATTGATAGGACTTTCAAACACTACATATAAGTGAGCATTTTTTGAAGTAGTGTCTAATTTATGTCTCAGCAAGAACTCACAAATTAAAAACAACGAGAATTGTACAACTCTAAAATTTTGGAATTCTGTTTAGGACGATAATTACAAAATTGAAAAACAATTTTAGTGAATAATAACAAGACTTTCAAATGCTGCATGACAGGAATCTTTTCAAGTTGTGTTTAATTTATGTGTGAAAGACTTTATTTTACTTAAGATAAATAAAAATGAATAACAAAAAAATGAAAAAATAACTTGATGAAAATTAGCCAAAAACACGACATCAAGACCTAAACAGCACTATTCAGTAACCCGATTAACCAGGTGCTAAATATGCTGAAATACATTTGGTTGTGAGACTGCAGTTGTCTGTTGCATCCTCTAAATCCTAGCACTCACATTACAGACAGCACGTGCCAATAAACAATGCTATCAGTGTTTGCAATTCATTCTTAGTGAATTCATTCCCACACTCGGTGCACAATTACACTGTGAGCTATTACAGCAGAGAAAACAGTTCACTTGTTACCTCTCTAAAAACTGCAGGAGTCCATTTTCTTGGTCATAATAAAAAATGAAATCAATGAATCATATGAATAACTAAAATATAATTCAGGTGGCTATAAACGAGGTGGCTTAATGCTGCTCTGAATAGATTATATTTCTAAGTGATTGTGGTGGGTGGTGTCAGCGAGACGCTATCAACAGAGAGGGTGCAAGCTAAGAATGGAAGAATGAGCAAGAAAGATTTGTACACTGTCAGCACCATACTGGGCATTTAGCAGTGGAGATGGTGATGTTCTACAGCTTTGATACATGCTAAACAGACTCTGAGTGGCCCCACAGGCGTTGAATTGCAAACAGTGGCTCCCTATTTCAGTGGCATATAATATAAGGGGCTGGCAGGGCACTAGACTATGAGGGGCATGAAGTGTCTAACCGTATGCCTCATAGTTACTGGAGAAGAAATTAATAATGAGGGGAAAGTCTTGCTCTAGAAAAAGTACAAACTTTTACATTACATAACCCTTCTGTGATTATATATGTCTCCGAGGCTAAGTGATATGGAATATGGATTTCTGTGGTCATATCAAAAGAACTGATATACGATAAGTCTTACATCAAACCCACTCCACCGCGAAGCAAATGCTTGAAGCTTGTAACTATTTCGATTCCTCTTGTTTTTCACAACATTTCTGATCAGCAGTACATTTCATCTTCTCTCCATCTTTCATATTTAACCACTCCCTGTTCATCATCTTTATTTCTTTCTGAGCGTGGAAATTCTGTATTCGTCAGTAAGTTTGGTTGGTTGTGTAGAGCGGACAGCTGAAGAGTAAGTTTATTCTGTAACATCTGCTAATTATCCTCGCTCTCTATTTCATACAGTCTGTTTGATCTACTGTCCTGTGGAGTATGAGCACACGGCAGCAGGTCTGCCAGCAGAGAGGCTGTATTTGGGGTATGGGAGGGCAACCATTCCACACACTGCTTCCCCTTATGGCTCTTCCTAAAGGTAGCCTGACTTACCGGATATCTGCATGGATTCTTTTGAAAAAAAAAATCAATTGAGTCTTTAGGAGGCTGTCAAATCACCTCTGATTCACTGAGGCACAAACCTGGGTCAGTCAGAGAGGCAGCAGACAAACTGTGACCATCCATCGATCTGTCCTGTATGTTCTTTTTACGTCCACGTTTGTATATTCCAACAGAAACAACCAAAAGTGCTTGCTAGAGTAATGAAAGTTGCAATTCAATGTATTGTGTACAACATCATTGCAACCTTTTGTTATCACTTAGCATTTCCGACATAAAGTGTACTCGAAAGAGAATCCCATTCCACTCAGTGAAATGTTACCGAAAGCAAAACAACACACCTTGTCAGCTTCTTAAAATATGTCATTGCTCCAGTCCAGCATGACACAACTCTGCTTTCATCACTCTGTGTTTATTAAAGGGTAGGTCCAACACAGTTTGAATTTGAAGATATAAATCACCAGTCCGTTTAGTGCCAGTGAGTGACTGCAGAGTTAGAGCTCTTGCTTGCCAGAGCAGACGACTCGTACCGGAGAGAGTTAATTAGTGCAAATGCGCAGTTGTGTTATTGGGCCACTGCTGGCAATGAGAAGCATCATTAACATAAACTCCCAGTCCCTCAGATCTATTTTGTGGAGGGTTTCTTAGAGGTGGGTAAAGGCCAATTCAGCCACAGTCCTCCTCCAGGCAAAATGCCAATGCCTTTCAAAGCCTAAACCTGAACCTTAAAAGCCTCAAGTTAAATTCTAGACCTCAAAGACACTAGTAATTACAAAACTGTCATTTCTTGGAATGACATTTTATTTATTATTATTCCCATGACATTATCTTACAGATGAATGTATGTCTTGCTCTACCAAAATAAGAGTGAATAAAAACCATCTCGAACATGTATGAACAATCAAGTGCATGTTATTCATTATACCTTACATTACAAAGTTTGAATACATAAATACAGTTCAAGATTTTACACTTTAAATAGATTGAAAAAAACATTATTGCATGTCCACACTACAGCTGAGCAAGTACAAACTTACTCTACCCTACTAAACGACACAGAAAAAAACCAAAACAATTAAAAACAGGACATTTTCAACCAAAGTGGCGAACACTGCTAAATCCATTAAGAGATACAATAGCTCAATCACATGCTGTAGTTCTGCACCAAATAATCATGTAAATTTGCATATTCTAAAAAGAACATTTTAATGAATTTTCTGATTTTTTTCTCAATTTTCATGTACATTTTGCTTAGTCAGTTTAAGGTTGCTCAAGGATATCTCCCTAGTTCTTCATAAATAATACCCTTTGAATACTTGCTGGGTAGCATAACTGTAAAAAAAAAATGCTAATTATACTTATTACTAATTGAAAAAGGCATTAACATTCTAATATGACTTCAGGTTATGCTTAATTTCAGCCAACTGCTGATTGGGCTCAACTGCTGATAAATCACAGTGCGCTGAGACAGGAGAGGTTCATCTGCGTGTTAATACGGGGAGATAAAGGATGTATGAAGAATGGAACAGTAAACAAAAAAAAGTCCCACTGTCTTTGAGTCAACACTGCAACACAGAGATGAAAATTTATAATTAAAATAAATCACTACTCAACAGGAACTTTGGCTGAAAGTAGAACCTAAAGATCAGAAAGTTCACAACACACTAGGAGGGGTCTTGTAGAACATTTAAAGTCAAAACTATATTCTTTCTTATTCTCCTTTCCCCTCTCAGACCAGAGCTAGCTGGTTGGTCCAGGGTGGCGTTGAAGGTCTTGGCTGTGGAACAGAGGGTGCAGTAGGGGGTGGATCTGCAGAGTGCTGGCAGCAGCAACAGCAGCAGCAGCGGCGGCAGCCATGGGCATTGGACTGAGCATCGTGGGGAGCAGAGAAGCGGGAGGCAGGGGGTGGAGAGTCAACCCATGAAAATGATGGTGAGGGTGAACAGGGTGGAGGGATGAGGCTGGGATCAGGTGGAGGGGTTGAGCTGCCAACACAGTAGCAGGTGGTGCTGGAAAAAAGGCAGCAGGAATTGGAGGGGCAAAATGGGCCTGAGAGAGAGAGGGATGAAGGGGAGGCAGCAGGGCAACAGGGGAAGAGTGTGGAGCAATAGAAGAAGGTGGAGAAGAGGACTGGAGTATGCTGTATGGCAGACAAGCTGAAAGTGTAGTCTGATCGTGTGGCTCTGGAGTTGGTACTGGTAAATGGGACATGTCTGCAGATGCTTGCTCTTGAAGATGCTGCTGCTGCATGTGCTGCTGGGCCTGGAGTTGAAGCAATCTGTACTTCTCAATCTCATCATCAGTGAAGGTGATTGGTTGCTCTGAAAGGGGAGGGGTTGTACGTTTTGGACAATGAATCCCTGCAATTTCTGCATTGTCCTCTTGGTGTCTTATGTTGAGTTTTTGTGACAAGGTCTTGTCTGGATTCAGAGTTGAAGCAGCACAGGTTTCTGTTGATCTGTACTCCTTGGCATTTTCAAGACAAGCTTGGGATGTACTGGTATTTTCCCCATTTGTGTGTCTAGGGTGTTCTGGAGTATTAGTGTCAATTTGAGGTATAACTTGTGGATTTGATGGAACAGTTGAACATGTTTGAACCTGGTTATTTATACTGGCACTTGCATCCTTGTTAATCCTTATTTTTCTTGCCCCTTTCTTAATAGAGGGTAATTTACCAATTAGTGGAAACAAGAGAGCGACATTTGCTTTCTTTACTTTAGGATCCTTCTCAACCATTTGGTCTGTCGGCATTGGGTTAGATTTGTCTGTAACATGATCTATCCCAACACCTGATTGTGAGGACCTAGTCTGAGTTGCATGGTTACTTGTAACTAATGGGGGTGAATGACTCCTCTTTCTCAGAAGAGAATGGGAGGATTTGATCTTGACCAATCTGTCGGATGGCCATCCGGAATGACTGCAATGTTTCTGGCTCTGTTTAGTAGGAGATGGCCTAATATGAGAATTAGACAACCAGTCCCCACTAAGATCAGAGACGCTAGTGCTACTAGAGGAACTGGGGCTACGAATGGACACTGATTTGTTATACCACTTGAATTCACTTCGTTCAGGACTTGACCAAGGAAGTTCTTCTCTCTCCCGCTGCCTCCTACCTACAGGGCTAAGCCTTTCATACCACCAGTCTTTGACATCCTCTTGAGGTTCAGGGCTGTCATAGACTCTATAAAACAACTGCCTACCTGTATGTTGAATTCTGTGCTCTCTGTATTTATGCTCCTCAATAAACCTCTTGTGCCTTCTGATGCTGTACCTCTCATGCTGATCTGGGCTGTTACAAACTGTTGAATATTTATGTTTATTGTAGACATAAGAGTCTGTGTAATCCCAGCTTTCTCCCGTAGGTTCAAAATCTCTGCATGGACTGTAACTGTAGTGAGGATCATTGTAAGAGGAACTTCTAATGCAAGACCTGGTCTGACTGTGATCCTTTCTCAGAGGGTACAAATAGTTTGATCTTGGTGAGGTGGAGCATCTCCCTGTGTTGTACAAAGGCCATTCGCCATCTGAGTTTAAGTCTGACAGGCCACTCCATGACCCAGATTTGTCACTGGTGGGAGTTGAGGCAGCATCCCTCTTTGAGTCATAGGTGTCGTCATACCAGCGATAATTATCCTCTCTTCCTGTCGTGTTGTGAACAGAATATGGCAAAGGCCTTTGCCTTACCAAGTTCAGTGCCGACACAAGCCCCCTCATCGTTTGACATTTCTTCCTTTTACGTGGCGGGGCGGAAAGCGAGCTTACAACAATGCTTTTGAGGCTGTGCTCTGGGGTGTCACTTTCATTTGAAGTCTCATCTCTCACTGATCTTTTCCTCTTCCCCAGCTTGTGCCTCCTCTCACTGCACGCTTGCTTGTTTTGTGGCGTGTCGGTTGGAGTGCTTTGGAATTCAAAGTGTCCTCTAGCTTCTGTCTGCGAGCAGGTTTTGAATGCGCAGCCTGCTTGCCGGATCCTGACAGCATCTAATTTACGCCTACGTTTTTTCCCCTTTCTCCTGTGTTTGGGTCTCTTTGGTTTTAAAATACCTAATTTAACTTCAGGAACATCCTGTGCTTGTTGCCCAGCTCTGTCATTCTGGCCTGCGAGCTTGTCGACAACACCGAGATCTGTCTCCATAGCCTTTGTGCTTTTGACTTTGCCCTTTTTGTGTTTGAAATAGTAGTATAGAGGGTTACAGCTGTAGGATACGTGTGGCTCGTTGGATGTGTACTGCACCATCTCAAAAGGCCATTTTGTCACACTTTCATCCTTGCTGATTACATTAAGGAAAGAATCTGTATTTTCATTCTTACACACTTTGTGTATTTTATACTCCTCTGTCTGTTTTTCTGATATACAGTTTTTCTCATTTTGCATAATATCATGTTTGCTGCTATTTTGTGTGTGGTAGTGTGAGCGTTTGTGTATTTGAGGTTGGCCTTTGGCCATGGTGCCCTGTCCATCTGTGTAAACAGTAGGGCCGGGGCACTTGAGGCATTCTCTCTCCTCTGATCCCCCATAAGCCCCCTCTGCCCTGGGCTTCTGCCCCCCATCAAGCAATCTATCCTCTGAACCAGCTGGCTTCGAGTCTGCTCCAGGACTTTGTGTGTCAGGATACCCCAGCTTCTCTGGCTCACTTGTGCTGTAGTTTGCCTGAATTTCAGTGCTTTCCACATGTTCTGCTTGTGCTTCCATTTGGGGTGTCTGAGAGTCTCCATCCGCCCATCCCAGAGTCGGTGGATCATGGGATAGATCGTGGTCATCATTACTTGGGGTTCTGGGTGAGCTCGAGCAGGACCAGAGGGCCTCTAAGGCGAGTCTGTGCCTATGGCGCTGGAGCTCTTGATAGTCACTGGTCTCCTCAAGTCCATCACTGAACACAGACGCACAGGAGTCAAGCTTCATTTGAGCTCGCCTAGAGAAACAGAACGAGACCCCTGTCCTGGGGCTCCGGTGTCCTGCAGAGGATTTTGTCTGTAAGGGGTGCTTTTCATGACATAGCTGCTGATGTGTGGGTTTACGATTGGAGGACAAGCCCTTCATAGAGATATTTGTGGAGATGGCAGTTGAGTCTTGGACCAAGGATGCTGTTGGTTTTGTGTCAAACTTGCTACTGCCAGCTGAGGGGATTTTAACTGGATCCTTGTCCTTGTTTGTAGACCTTAACTTTGGACCTTTCCTGTCATCACTGTTGGCAAGAACAGAAGACAGTGTTGTTATTAGGCAGAGCTGAAAGATCTTATTTCTCTTTAAATTTACTATGTGGTGCATGCATGCATTATATCAAACTAATAATGTAAGTATAAAATGTTTTACCTGTCTCTCTGCTGTTTAAGCTGTGCGAGTTGGTGCAGTCGTTTCAGAGCTCTCTTCTGCTTTTTCTCATCCTTCCAGGATTTGGAGGAGACATTCCTTGCAAATTCTCTCTGCTTCAACTCTTTCAGCCTCTGTAAGAAAAAATAGGCATAAAGACATAAGAAAGCCTGGAAAACATTCCATGAAAAGGCTTTCCATGAAACAACATTTGTTTGGCTTGGAAAAGGCCCTAAAGAAGGAAAGTCAGTCAATCTAGGTCTAACTTGGGTTCAAACTGGGGCAGAACAATCCTAAATAGCCTTTCGACACCTTTGATTTGAAAGAGAAACAAAAACATCTCTATTTTCCGCATAAAAGACTCCTTTGAAATGGCACAGACCACACTGATGGATGCCTGTCTATTTATCACTTCATCCCTTTAGGGCAGAGAAGAAAAAATCGAAACAAAGTAAACAGATAATCAGCAAAGCCAAAATACAATCACAAAACAATAAAAGTGTCAGCGGTGCCAGGATTTGTTGAGCAGACATGAATGGAAATTCACATGAACACAGCCAAACACATTTGACTTCACTCAGTAGGGAAATAAAAGGAAAACCATACTGTATTTGTCTGGACTTGTGAGAGGCAATGAAAATGTAATCCACTGCATCCTCTCCTTCCCCTGTTCAGGTCCACCGTATTCCCCTTATACTGTAAGTACACAGGTGTTTCATTTGATCGGGTAATAAATACACTTACTGTACACTTAAAAGAAAGGAAATAACATACAGTTGCCTTTAATTGGTATTAGCCAAAATGTGGAATAAGCTGTCAGTGGTGTCACAAACCCAAAGCACCTTAGTCTTTCCGAACCTCTTTTATTTTATGATCACATGCGTTCACACATAATTTTTGTTGGTGGGTGTGAAGGGAGTGCCAAGAGGAGGACAGTTCCCCTCTGCTGCATGGTGACAAGCACTGACAGGAAAAAAACACCGTATCTGTGAGAAGTTAGCAAGTTAACTCCCAACAGAGCCCGCTGACTTTACACAGCAAAACATACTAATGATGCCTGCTTCAAGGGAGCTGCACAGAAGATTTTCAGAGTATACACACACACCATTGGAACCCAAAAATTTTAGGACTCCATCTTCCAAAAACAAGAACACTGATACGGTGGACAAGCAAACTCACACTTCAGTAAACAAATATAAAAATTTCAGATAAACAGAAATGTGGCTTCCGACCTTTTGTTAATTCAATATATTTATCTTCATTCATGAACTGACTGCTGATGTGATTCATTATTAGTACATAATTTCTCTATTCAGTAACACGAAGAGAAATTCGTGAAATAAAATAAATAAGAAATTAAACAGCATGCAGAGAAAATAAGAGACCAGATTTTTCTTCATTGTCTTCAGATTTTGAACTGTCAACACAAAGGCCGAATGTGGGTGCTGTTTTATTCTAAAAAACACTAATAATGCCTTAGAAATCTCGCAAAACCTTGTCTTGCTGCCTAATTGCTACATAAGAAGCATGTTGTTGCAATTAAAAATGTGAGACGTAGGTCAGAGGAATGGGAAAAAAACTAGATATTTTTTTTAAGTTGCACTTACAGTATATTAACTTGAGTGCCATGCAAAAAAAAAAAAAAATGCAAGATGCAAGAACTGTGTTTAAAGACATGCATCTAGCATGTTCTTACCTAAAAAAAAACCTATGGAAAACCTGTGTAGTAGAATGCATAAATGCATTCTGTGTGAACGGCCCCTATATAGCATCCACCAGTTATGGAAGTTTCTAACAGTGAATGATTCAGAAAGCACTGCAGAACTTACAGAATTAGGGCTGTACTATTGTTATCACTACTTTTCAGTACTGAAAAAAATATAAGAAATTTGCCATCTTGAATTTATATTCCACTAATGCAAGTCGTAAAAAAAAAATATGAAAAATTGTATGGCTTTTCAAAAACACTAGGTCAGCCTCTTTATTTAATTAAGTGTTACTCCAGGAAGCACTGCTCTCTCTATCAATCTTTTGCAGCCTGGAAACATTATGATGTCTTTGACAGAATGAGATCTTTATAGTATAAATCTATTCCATGACTGATATGATTGATAAGGCACATTAAAGTAGTTGCCGCTAATGTTGATGAGGATGTCTAAACGCTCTACTCATAATTAGCTCTGGATATTCTCATATTCATGATGCCTTAGATTTCGCCCTTCAGAAGATCATTTAAAATTTCAATGAAACATCTGCCTCATGAATAACTGACAGATAAGGAAGAACAAAAGAATATTTGAACCATCCAAAGGAAAATATATTTTAAATTGTCAAAAAGAACTCGTGTCCTCTGATAATGCTGATTGGGCAGGAATACATTTTTTTTTGTTTGTTTGTTTTTTTAAAGATGCAAAAGGATCCTCAGATTTTTTAAACTCTTTTTTTTTTTACTGTAAAAGTATTACAGTTGGTTGTGTGTTATAGACTGCAAATCACACTCATACACATACTTTAACCCTGAGTTGTGTTGGGATTAATGAGAATTGGAGGTGATGAGATGCTCTAATTAACCTCCGACCTCAAGTCCATTAAATCAATTCTGTTGTGTGCTAATGATCAAACACTGACGGATTAATCAATGTGAAAGAACAGAGGTTTGTCTCCATGTGATGTGCAAGGATAGAACCTTTAGCATATTATTGATGAAAATGTCTTTTCACTACAATGCGAAAAAAGGCCATTAGGATACTTTTATAAACCTGTAGCAGGAGTAGCTATACTGAATCTTAATTCAAAAGTAGTGCAGAATTTTGCATCTCATATAATGTAGGGCACGGCATCTCAAACACACTGAGATTCACCCGTTGAGATAACAGACCTTAGGGTTTTATTTTGTTACTAAAAATCCAAATTTTAATAGACCTTAAAGGAAACCCATCAATAGGGAGCAAGGTTAAGAGCCTGTATCAGAGATATAAAGGCACTATAGTGGAAACTATGGCCGATGTGCAAGGCATTTTAAAGACAATAAAATGCTGTGAACTGCAAACAGCATAAGGTTTTCATTAGTTCTCTTTTTCATGGTTAACTCTCTGTAAAAACAAACAAAACAAAAAAACACTAAAACCGGACGTGTTTATTGGTGCTGGCCTGGTGGGATCTCTCCATATGAGTGAGTGAACAAACAAAGAAATAAAGAGGAGGAAAAAAACATGCTCTGTTAACCCTGTGTTCCCCTTTCTTTCTCCACTTCTCACTGGGACAAAGTCACTTACACCCCTTCTGCACACAGTATTTTAGTGATTTTGTTTTGTGTACAATATTAACATTACAAAAAGTGAAGAAATATTCTAGTAAAATATGACCGGCAAAATATTAGACTAGTGCAATGAAAATGCAGTTTAGCACAGATTTTGTTGCCATTTTGGGAACCGTTTTCATTATTCCTTCTGTGAATCGGCTGCTAAAACAGCCCCCTTTTGTCCGTCTCTTTTACTCAATCTTATATCAAGGAACAAATTTCCAGGGCAGCTAGATACCACCTTAATATACTGTCCTGTCTAGAGTTTCTGTCACCTTCCATGTTATATCACAACCTTAATCAAACACTACACTTTGCCAAAGAAATGAGTATCAAGCAGCATTCTATCACATTACAAACACATTTAACACACACAACGTTCATAACGCTCACCAATGATTCATACACAAATGCAGGTGCAATGGTAGTGTGAAATCTGGTCTGACAGCTGACACTGACTGTGAACTCAGGCTCACTGTTGATATTAGCAGATTTGCCATTTTAGCACTGGGACATGAGCAGGCTGTTCCCTAATTGGCTGAAACATCTCTGTCCACCTCGCAGAGCCCAGACATGTAGGTGTCAGCCTCTAATATTTCACCGGGTACAGGCCTACAAAGAACTGGATTTCTGTCTGTTACTTTCTTGTGTGTGAATTTGAAAAGTCATTGCGGTTCATCTGCTCCCTTCAGTTTGGGTCATGAGGACAGCTGTCATCTTTACAAGCTTCAATGCCATTCATGGCTGCCTTGTTCAGTCATGTAACTCCAATGCAGATCTTTCTACAAACTGAATATTTGCATACTTAGGTGGTATGTTTTCATATCAACAGTTGGTATTGGGCTATATCTTTTCTACTGCAGAGGATCTGTGGTATGATTTTCATAATCACCAGACAGAAAACTACTGTTTACTTTTCAGTTCAGTTGAGGTTGGCTTTGTTGATTATAATGATTAGTTTTGAAACCATGTGGCTCGCACCTGGTGTTAACATGATGATCACACTGTCATGGGAATTCATTTTTTGACAATTTTTCTATGTTTTCAAATGTGGCTCATATGCAATATATTAAACATGTTTATCTATACAGTCTCTAAGTCTCTAAGCATTAGGCCACAGCTGCCCCCTCATGCCACAAAACAACCCAAAAAGACATTTGTACTATTAATAATGAGTGCAGACAGACTATAAAAACAGGTTATGTGTGAATAGACCCTAATTCTACTTAAGTCTGACAAACTCAACTGCAAATGGACAGTAAATGTTCAATGATACTGACATAAACCAAACAATACACTGACTACTAAAGCTACTTTTCATAATAACTATTCAAATGCCATAGCAATGTAACATATTATCTTATGAATGGAGTCATGGGGATTATTGTGGATTATTAGGATGTTTTTAATCAACATTTTTGGACTCTCATTCTGATGGCACCCATTCACTGAATAATGTTTAGCAAGTTATTTAATGCTAGCTTTCTCCAAATCTGTTCCTACGGAGGAACAAACTGATCTACATCTTGGATGACCCAAAGGTGGGTCAGTTTTCACAAGATTTTATTTATTTTCCAAACTATGCTGTTAACATCAAAATTAGTACCAGCAAAATTATCAGTTTCTGCATAATTCAAAAATATCTTATAACCCTGAACAATTTAATTCATACCATTCACCATTTGCAATAGCCTATCTGCTACAAGTTGCCCTGTTCATCAAGCTAACCGAAAAACACCATTGTATGCATACGACTGTGAGAGCATATGTGTGTGTGTGTGAGGTCCTTCTGTATGCTCCAGTTTCTCTAGTTTAATCTGCCATATTGTGACAGGCCTCTCTGGACCTCCTGAGCCACTGAGCACAGGTGAGCAACATTAGTCAGCCTGCCTCCCAGTCTAAAACCTGACACAACAAACAGGTGGGACTGCCTCTCTCTCTTTTACACACAGACAAGGAAAAGCATCAAGCGGCGTTAAGAAACAGAGAGAATATTCTCTGCATAATGAAGCATTGAAACGGAATAGACTGTGCACCTGTGTCTGTGTGCGTCTGCGAATATGTGTGCGAGTTGTCTAACACCGTTCCATCTGCCTGTTCTTCCCCTCAGGTATAGCTGGTCCTCTGATGCTTTCAAAATGAGTCATATCTCCCCCTCTCCCTTTCTAACTCGGTTTCTTTTTTTAACACTGTGCTCTCTTGTACCTTTATCGGGATGTGGCAGATGGAGATGAATAGAGTCTCAGCTGGGCTGCGGAGACCCTGGAGAGCTCCAGGCGTTTGACAAGGGCAGAAGACAATAAGAGCCTACTCATCCTGGCAGTCTACAGAGAGAGCAGTGCACCGCTTCCTCGTTCTCCCACTCATCCCATATACTGAGGAACAGGCAGTCCCCTTCTCTCGATCTTCCTGCAGCCCACGAAACAACTTCTTTACTTTGTCTTTGTCATTGAGCAGGGTCAGTTTGCTAACACTATCCTCCTCCTCCTACTCCTCCTGGGGAAGACGGAGAGACCAAGAGAGACACGGTGTACAGCTTATTCTCCTAGGGCTATCAACAGGAAAGAGAATCATTGATAGCGAGAGTGATGAATGCGTTCTTGTGTTTAGATGTTGTTTCAAAAAGTTTGCTGCTTAGATTTTGCACTTACATCTTAAAATACTCATACCACAAAACAACCCCAAAAAAGACATTTGTACTATTACTAATGAGTGCAGACAGACTATAAAAACAGTGTGGTGAATAGACCCTAATTCTACTTTAGTCTGACAAACTCAACTGCAGTGAAAGTGAACGTCATGACATTTGCCAAGTATGGTAACCTATACTCGGAATTTGTGCTCTGTATTTAACCCATCCAAGTACACTCACAGCAGTGAGAAGTGAACACACACCCGGAGCAGTGGGCAGCTATACATCCAGCACCCGGGGAGCAACTGGGGGTTCAGTGCCTTGCTCAAGGGCATTTCAGCCATGGGTATTGAGGGTGGAAGAGAGCGCTGTTCATTAACTCCCTCCCCACCTACAACTCCTGCCGGCACTGAGACTCGAACCGATGACCTTCGGGTAACTTGTCCAAGTCTCTAACCATTAGGCCACAGCTGCCCCCTCATGCCACAAAACAACCCAATAAGACATTTGTACTATTAATAATGAGTGCAGACAGACTATAAAAACAGGTTATGTGTGAATAGACCCTAATTCTACTTAAGTCTGACAAACTCAACTACAAATGGATGGTAGATGTTCAATGATACTGAAATAAACCAAACAATACACTGACTACTAAAGCCACTTTTCATAATAACTATTCAAATGCCATAGCAATGTAACATATGATCTTATTATTCTATTATCCTAATTAGGAGCTTTTTTCATCAAATATTGACATTTATGATTATTATGATGAACTTTATGAATGATTCAGTATATCATGTAATTGGCTTTAATCAATAGACAGCCTTAGTAAGGTCTGTATGATGCACAGTCACATTGTTAATGGCAAAACATTCAATTATAAAAGTGATTTTATATAAAAATAAAAATGCTGAATTAAAAACATCAGAAACATCAAAAACTACTTTTTCCTATTTTAAAATATTTTTAAATGTAATTTATTTCTAAAGCTGAATTTTCAGCAGCCATTACTCCAGTGTTCAGTGTCACGTGATTGGACAGAAATCATTTCGGTACTCAAGATTCGGTACGCAAAACCATTGCTTATTATTATCAATATTAGTAATAAAAAAAAGTGGTGCTGCTAAGTATTTTTGTGGAAATTATAAAGAACAGCATTTATTTTAAATCAAATTTTTGTGTTTAATTGGAGTCGGAGCTAAACTCTGCAGGAAAGTGGATCTCGCGAGCCAGATTTGAGGATCACTGGTTTAGAGCATCCTCAGTGAAATACTAATTTCTTTAAAAAAAGAAAAGAAAAAATCTTATTGACCACAAATGTTCGAATGGTAATATATATATTATTTAAGTGAAAAATCCATTATTATATTATATTAAGCAGGATAAGTTCCAATATTGTTCCAGGAACAACAAAAAAAGCTGATCCAGGATCTTGTCTTGCTTGTGTAAATCACATTGACCTGCACCTAGTAGTGCTGTTTCTGCTGTAGCAAAGTTTTACTCAGCATTCAGTGTGTGTTAGTAAAGTGTTCTACTTATTTAACCATGTAACAAAGACAGATAACATGCCACTTTGCCCATTAAAGATTACTAATGGCTGTGCACTCTGCTGTGTGGCATCGATTCAGCACGTACCCTCATTTCCAAATCCACGGCTGCCTGATGAAAAACCTATCACCTATATTACGCCACCTTCAGCGCAAACACTCCCTGCTGGGAGTCTGCGCCAATCACACTCAGCCTAATCTCATCACCGCTGATTCTGTGGCCAACTGCAGTTGGTGCAGAGAGGCAGCGATAAGCCTCAGGCATTTACTTGAAAAGAAAATGAAAAACTCCCTCTCTCTCCCTTCTCTCTGTGCAAACCATCTCCATGGACAGTTTCGTGCCGAGCGGGAGCATTTTGCTCAGGAGGACATTTAATAAAATTCCTGGAAATATGATAAAACCCCACGCATGAGAAGCACCTATCTAGCAATTTGGAATTCAAACTAAAGATTACAGACTACCAGCTGAAACAATGTCTCTTCCGCAAACCTCTTCCTAACAGCCGCGAGCGAAGGAACTATGTAATCCTTGGCTGGTGTTTCTACTTAACGTTGATTATAAACTGTCACTCTCGATCACCCCAGGAGAAAAACATCAACGTGTGGATTATCCTCAACCCAATCTGCACGTTCGCAGGCAGATAATCCACCAAAGACACTTCCAATATCCTGCGCCGTCTGATGCACACCGCATACGGGGCTCATGTGTTGAGTGTTGCATTGGGCCGCAGGCAAAAAAACTGTCTGCTAAAACTCCTTTTGACCCTTTTCAGCAGCTCCTAAGATGACAGGCTGTCAGGTTACGTGATCAGTAACGTCTGTGTGTTCCGTGTATGTTTGAATGCTGTAATGAGTCCGTGCGTAAGGTGCCTGAGAGGATAAGGAAAGGAGACCCTTTGAAGCTGAAAGGATGTGAGTGCATGAGAGGGAGGAGAGGAGATTTGGAACCGGATATTGCAGGAAGGTGCGGTAAGGAGCTTTCGGGGAAGCTTTCATCCATACAGAAGCTGTTTCTCCTGCTGTACACACAAACACACAGGGTGATGGGTTTTTTTTTTTAGTAGGGGAGACAGGGGAGTGTTGGAACACATTTTGTTTGCAGTGTCTGTTACTCAATGTTTTTTTATGCTATGTGTGCCAAGTAATCATACTAATATGATGATTCTGCTCAAGAAACTCTCTTCTTATTATCAGTGCTGAAATGAGTTGAGCTGCTTAATATTTTGGAGGAAACTACTATTTACTACTATTGAAAAGTTTGGGTTTGCTTTGAAGTACGATTTAAAAATAATAATAATTTTATTCAGCAAGGTCAAATTCAGAATTGATCAAACGTGCCAATAAATAATATTTCTATTTCAAGTACCATTTACTGAACAGAATTTAAAAAAACAGAGCAGGTTTTTCTACATTGATAAGAATAAGAACCACTATTAGTAATTAATTGAGCACCAGTAACAATTAATAATAACTGAGCAGCAAATCAGCATATAAGAATGATTTCTGAATGATCAGGTGACACTGGAGTAATGGCTGCTGAAAATTCAGCTTTGCCATCGCAGGAATAAATAACATTTGAAAATATATAAAATGCCGTTATTTTGAATTGTAATAATATTTCACAGAATTACTGTTTTACTGCATTTCTAATCAAATTAATGCAGCCTTGGTGAACATAAGACATTTTAAAAACATTTAAAAAAATTAATATTTCAAATGTTTGACCTGATAATATATGCTGCTAATAATAGTAATAGTATTGATTATAAAATCAACCACAACAACAACAATAAATTGATATTTTTTATATATTTTTTTAACACTTTCTATTGCTTTATATAATCCCTTATAAAAAAAAATGCATGTACCTAGTAGTTTGCAGCTCTTTTTTTAAACTGATTTTCATAATGTTAGTTAGTTGTGTATATGTTAAGGCCGGCACACACCAAGCCGACTTCAAAGAACTTGCGGCGGCAAAAGCCGACAGTGTTGTCGACTCGTGTCGGCAGCATCAGATCCAAAAAATCTGCACTAGAACACACTGCACAGACTACAGCTGACGGCAAACTAACACGTGCGTTCTGTGCATGCCTGAGAGGAATGAGCTGTTCATATCAGAAGCTATTAATAGTATATATTCGTTATTTCAAAAGGAGATACTGAAACAAAGGTTTACGAGATAAATGCAGATATACGAAATCTATACAAAGCAGCGCTTGCTTACCATTTTGAATATCAGTAACGATAACTTTAATAATTTTAAGCGGCTCATGTTGTTATGAAAACATTTGTGTATTAGAATAATTGGGAAAGATCACGTAACATTTAAACAGCCTTCATTCACATGCTGTTTTTATCACTTTTGCTTTAAATCTCTGCACTTGTTCGCTAAACTGAACATCCAATCAGAGCTCTCGCCGACGGCCCGATGTCCCAGACATCGATTCAACATGTTGAATCAGGCAAACTGCCGCGATGTGAGCCCGACGAGAGCCGACGACTGGAACACACCAAACAAACTAGCCCGACCGTCACTCACCATCGGCCCAACGATGGCAAATGGCTAATCGTTGGCTTGGTGTGTCCTGGGCTTTAAAGAAAGACAGATATTGTGATGTCAGTATTAGCAGAAACAGGTAATGCAACACATTGGTTATATAAGCCCTGTGTATTTTTTATGTAGTTTTTCTAGCAAAGGTGGATATTGAATTGCTGGTATAGATCTAGAGCCCCTAGCAAAGATTCTATTATTGTCTTATCAGACACTTGCAATGCCGTTTCGAGTAATGACTGGAACATCTAAAGTGGCCGTTTACATAACAGAACAGCTCTCAATACTCTCAGGCTTTTAAAAGTTCATGAGGAATCATACAAATTCCTCCATCTTCTGCAAATGAAGTTTCATGCAATTATTTCTATAGAGTTTATCCCCTTGTCCCTTTATAACTGTTATCCATTCATTAATTTCAGGCTGCTGACTCACCGCTTTCAGCTAAGAAAGCAGCCATCACTTTTTCCATGTTTCCTTCTTTTTTTTCTCTCTCTCTTTTTTTTTTATCAAAATGCTCTCTGAGTGCAAAGCCACTCAGGAATCGTTCATAGAAGGACAAATGAACTATTTGTGCAGCGTTAAAAATACATTCTCTTTTTCTTCTCCCAGAGCCGCCCCCATCCTCACACCCTCAATGCCCTGAGGATAGACCTTACACTCACACACTCTCACATGTCCCTCAGCTATTTTTTAAACATTAAGCAGCCTGCTGAGCTTTTTATAGAAACACAGACATGACTAGGCTTAGACTCCTTTAGATCAGATTGAATCCTTCCTCTGCACCCCCCAGTGACCATGGGTTATGAAATATGGATTATCTCCAAGCTCATATCTGTAGGTCTCTATAGCTCGAAATCCACCTCAGCCATGGGAGTCTAGCAGGGGATTCCCTTCAGATCCTGCTCTTATAGCCTCTAGTGGAACGGTTCAAAATTCCTCTTGCCGCTTAACCTTAATATTTACCTCTCTTTTTTGTCTTTTTCTTCTTTCCTCTTTCATATTATAGCTTTAACCCTCATGTTAGGTTGAAATTGACTTGTTTTTAAGCTTGGGGTCACAGATTTGGTGCCATTCAGAAATCAGTTGAGAATGTCTTAAATTCCAATTCAAGTCTTACATTTCAGTTTCAATATAAGGAAGCAGAGTTAAAATTAATTTAAATTCTAATGAATCCATTTAACTGTATTTGGTTAGAAAAGCAAAGTTAAACATAGGTTTTCTTTTAGTTACAGTATAGGAATGTGACTGGTATCCTTTCCAGTAATTATGCTTCTGTTATGCCTTAATTAGACCTACCACAAATACAAAAATAAAGTGAAATAAACCCAACTGAATATTTAATATGAACTTGAGAGTATCTCAACGAGTCTTGGCATTTACAGTACCTTGCATTTATTCACATTTTTATATCTAGGCTCACACCCTAAACATGAGTAATAGAACATTTTATAAGACTTCAATAGCTATTAAATTGCCTTAGGCTCTTTTAGACCCCTCAACCTGAGGGTTTACTCCATTCTGTGCTTCTCTGGTTCTCTCTGTGTTGCACTGGCGTTAACCTCCATCTCATGCCTCACCTCTTCCTTTCCCTCCTCTTTTTTTTGAAGCACAGCTGGTTGATTTGCATAGCTATCTAGGAAAGATTTTGTGGCTCTTAAAGATTCATTAAATCAAACCTCTCAAACATGTTTGGTGCACTTCAGTTCATACAGTATACATACACACACACACACACACATGCATGCATAAATGCTAAGTGACTGGGGATTCTGTGGGTTGTGAAATATACAGTATTGTTCCTCAGGACCAGGGAGCACAGACAGGCTGCATGATTCTAGAGTGATATGTGAAGCGGCTGGGTTGGGGTCACACCGAACTGCCTCAACTCCCAACCTCACAGCATGCATATTTTACACAGTCGACTATACATAACTCGGTCTAATGAAACACTCTCAATGCCTGCAGGACGAGTTCAACAGCACCTTTCATTGCTTTTGCAGGGCCCTCAAATGAATTAACATCTCATGTGGGAGGTTCCTGACTTGTTAGAAAAGTCGGTTCACAGACCAACAACATTATTTTGCTTTCAAGTACAGAGTTGGTCAGTATAAAAAAGTACTAAAAAAACAATACAACTTCAATATTTAGCCAATTTTTAAAATGAACAATGAACAATGAACAATGTGCAATGTAAAACTTTACTGATTCATAAGTTGAAAATTAAAATCATATGCTTATCCTCATTAAATTTTATAATCAGATTACATGCACAGCTCTTGCAAAATATCCTAAGCATATGAAAAACATAATACATTGTATAATATATTGAAAAGGATATATTGTGATGCAATAGGAAAACAAATAACATATCTCATATCATAATATTACATCAAAATATATTCACAAATATGTGTCTCCTCCATGAGCACTATTATTATTAGGCCACAACTCTTCTTCAAATGAATCTATTTTACAAGTCACATTGATAACATATTGATGTATTACTATGGTATCTTTCATAAAACAGCATTATTTATTACATTTACAAAAAAGATGATTCATTTCAACCTATAACACTAGGGGGAAAAAAACGTTTGGTCACAATTAATTAAACAGAAACAAGAATGACATGCTAATTTCTCTGTGACAAAGTACTGATGTGAAACACTCCGCTGAAAAATCTCATGATTGATTATGGAATATTACGGATGTTCATGCTGAGCTGGCATCATTCATCTCTGACTCATTGACTTTGACTAACAGGAACAGACACATCTGCACGGCGAACAAGTGTGCAGTCATCTGTGGTTTGATCGGAGCCATGTTTGCACGGAGATGAAATCCATCGCAACAACATGTGTAATTACTTTCCTCCCTCCCTCCCTCCCTCTCTGTCTGTCTTTGGTGTAGCTGTCACTGAGCGCTCCTTCAGAATGAGTTGCGTAACTCTCTTTCTATATCTCTCACTCTCTGCTTCTCACTTGGATTTCATGTAACTGTACGTATGAAATGTTTCAGTAGTGAATAGTTTTGCATGTTTGATTTTTAGACTGTTCTGTGCATCATTGCAGGATTATGATGAATAAGACATGCAAGGCTGAAGGATGAAGAGAGTTTAATGGCTCTGTGTGCCGTTCTTTGTTAGAGGACCAGTTTGTCTGACAGCACCCAGGATAATAACAGTGCACATACAGTGTTATCTGCTGCTCGAGGGAGATAGGGAACATGTTTAATCTCAGATGCCACACAGATGGGCACCAGACTCCAGTCTGAGATCCTGGCACCAGTGAGGGCATTCTAGGCTCTCTCCTCCTTACTTCATCTACTCCTCCTATTAATCTCTCCATCAATTGTCTTAGCAAAACTTTTCTTTTGGCTTATCTCTTCTCATTTGTTTTTTCTTTCTTTTTTTTAACAAAAGTGATGACTGAATATATGTATGTTATATACTTTATAGGCATCAAGATTTCAAGACTTAAAATCTATCATTATAATTATTTATTCCTAAGAAAAGTTGTAAACAAAATAAAAGGAGTCTTTGGAAATTGTTTTTAATAACAATTTGATTGTTTAATTGTTCAACGTTATACGATTCATTCTGTTGAAAAATAAATAATAAATCAATGATTTATTCCTGTGATGGTATGATCAGTCTTCAATGTCACATACTTCTCAAAAATCTGCTTATTTGGTTCTCCAAAATGATTTGTATTTTTCTCCGTAAATATTTATTAGAGCTGTTTCTGTGATGTTAAACAGTTTATATCTATGTGGAAACTGTGATGTTTTTTCCCCAACAATGTTCAAAAGAACTGCATTTATTTTAAATAGAAATATTTTATAAAACTATAAATGTTCTTAGTGTAACTTTTGATTAATTTAATATGTCTCTGCTGAAAAAGTATTAATTTCATTCAAAAAAATAAAAATATAAGAACGCAACTCAAAATGGGTACACTAATATGCATTAAATAATGCTTAACTAATGCACAGATAATCACAAGTTAATGCATAACTCATGAAGAACTAATCCATTAAAAAAAATTATTACTGCATCAGCTAAAAATTTACATTCTATGTTATTCATAGATTAAGTAATCAATAAATTGTTATTAGTTAAATGTGATTAAGTAATCAATAAATTGTTATTAGTTAAATGTGTCATAATGTATTAATTATCTAATAACACATTATATTAACTAATGATGTAAAGTCATAAGAATGATTCCTTAGCAAATCATTAGCTAATGATCAAAGAAGACAACTGGAAGTTGAAATGCATGGCTTCAACCCATTTTGGTAATTAACAAAATGAATTTACACTATTAGTTAATCCAATATGTTAGTATGGAATTAAAACATTATGACACATTTAACTAATAACAATGTTTTGATTACCTAATCTATGAATCATATTGAAAGTTAATTTGTTGATGTTGCAGTAATCATAAATAAAATGTTTAGTCCTTCTTGATTACAAATTAAATCATACCTATCTATGCATTGTCACGTTTATGAGCTTTGTTTCCTTTTTTGGTCACCTTCCTCCTAGTTTTGGTTAATTGATTCTTCCCACCTGTTTCCAGTTCCCTCATCACCTCCTGATTGTTTAAATACCCGTTCTGTTGAGTTCTCCCTCATCCGTGATTGTTTGTACGTTTGGATGTAATGTTTGTATGTAGATGTGTAAAAGTATTGTAACCCTACCTGAATGTGCATCTGTATGTTAATGCTAAATGTTATCTAGTATATTGTCTGAATTCTCCCTTCATCATCAGTAAACTCCTTATTTGTTCCCGATCCTCCTCTTGCACTTTGTTTTACATTTAGCACTACCATAGTTTGTAACATGCATTAGTTAAATATGAATTAATACATATTAGTGCCACCGTATTGTAAAGTTTAAACAAAAACATTTGCCTAACCCAAACTTGAGAAGATAGTGAAAGATGAAAGACAGTGTCAGAGTTTTAGAGTGATCGCTTTTCATACACATCACATGAATCCCCAATAGACAAAATAACTAATAAAAACACCATTTAAAGCACCATGCTCAATACTTGCATTCATGGTTTATAGCAAAAAAAAAACAAAAACCAACCTTTGGCACCTTTAACATTTGAAAGGATGCTACTGCAAAGTTATTGCTTTCCTTATTGAAACTGATTATTTTTTTTCATGAATATATGGTTGACCTGAAGAATGAAAGTTATATCATGAACTTATTATCGCGGAAGGTTCCTGGAACGTTTCCCTAACCTAAAGGGAATGTTCTATTTACATTAAGAAAACTTTCCTGGCTGATCAAAAGAGAACATTCTTGAGAACATTCTGGGAACCAAAAACAAACATTTGCAGAATATTCTGGGAATCAAAAATGGTTTGCTGGGTAAGAGCGAAAAATTCTGATTGGCTAGTAATGTTAGTTTGTTTGAGAGTGAAAGCTATGCTCGTCTCATACCATTGGTAGGCGAAGTTTTTTTTGTTTTTTTTTAAATTTAGGGCTATTTTTTTCCGGCGACAACTGCTGCATGCTAAAGATCTTTACGCCCTGTGCCTTGGTATTACTGGTATCAACTGTTCATTATAAGCATATGGCAAATGGCCCATGAAACCGTACAGCAGTCTATTTGAACTCAAAATGTTTATCATAATAGAATTATATCATAATGCATTATTTGTGCTCCTGGAAGTTGTTAGAACTTTAGAATGATCTGCAGTAACAACATTCTGCAGGTGCAACAATTTTAGTTACTTTTTGTAAACACAACACCAACTCTTTGCAGATGAAACACCTGCCCCAACATGATATCAGTTACCAGAACACACAGATCTCAACTGACTAAAGAGACTACCTGAGGGAAGCTTAGTGATGTACTTAGCAAATGTTTTATCCAGATATAGTGTTTATGTTTTGAGCATATAAATAAACAGTTACACTTAACAGACCATAATTTGCATGTCATTATTTGCTGGGGGACACAAAGTAAACTGTAGACACAAGAAGCACCTGGAGACTATTTGGAGGAACAAAATAACTTTAACAAAAGCACACTGTAGTCAAGTGGTGTGTTTGACGAAGCACACCATCATTTCTATGCATATTATGTTCAGAGACACTTTACTGACAGTAATGGTTTTGTAGACTGTAGGGGAAGAGTTAAATCCCTATTCCTTTCTTTCCTGCATTCCTTCCTGGTTCTCCATCTAATGAGCTCAACCACCTGCTGTTGAAGTTTACCTGTTTATGTGCGTGGTCATATGAGTTGATGTGGTTGTCAAACTCCTGATGTTTATGGTACTGCTTGTCGCATAGTTCACAATAGAAGTTGGCCTTCAAATCCCCCAGGGCTTTTGCAATGGCTTTCTCATTCTTAGCGTAGTCCTAAAAAAGAGATAGAGACAAAAAGGGAGAGATTTGGTTATGCGTGTAGATGCTATAATTTAATAAAAAATTCCACTTGACAATCACAGGTTTCCTTTCTAAGAATACATGATTTCACTAACCGTTTAAAAACACAAAAGGAAATAATTGTTCATGAACTGTGCATCACTTAAGCAGTTTTATTTTTAGATTGTCTTATCCTAGCTGAATTTGATCATCAAGACTGTCCTTGACAGGCTAAAAGAACCTAATAAAAAATCGAACAACCCAGGCAGCCATCCAAGTATGTTTTAAATGGTAAATGTTTTGCTGTAATTACTAGTTTTGCACCAACAACACATTTAATAAGATACTTGAATGTGAATATAGCTGGGTTGCTATGACAACATGGTCATCAGTTTATATTGGTTGCAGGATGAATTAAACTGAACTGCTCATTGTGATAATAAGACTAGCGCTAACAATTCTTAACCACTTAAAAGTCATTTTAACACATGAGAAACATTGTTGACCTTGCCTTCTTTGTATACATCACTTTTTGAGCAATATTTAAAAAATACATATATTTTTGTAAATCTCACTCTATTATTTGTTTTATATATTTATATATCTAGAGAGATTTGTGAACCATTAAAAAATGTAAGGGTAAGTTCACCCAAAACGTAACATTCTGACATTCACTAGCCTTCATTCCAAACCCATAAGACTACCTTTGGCTAATCTTCGAAAGGAATGAAGATATTTTAATGAAAGCTTCTCTCCCTCCTTTGAAAGTCATTGTAAAAAAAAAAAGAATCCATATGAATGAAATAGTTTAGTCCAAGTCTTGTGAAGGGATATGATCACACTGTATCATCATATAAAGCAATTGTGTCTCTTCACAAGACTTGGATTAAACCACTTAATTCATATGGATTCATTTAAAGTTACTTTTATACATTTTTAGATATTATACATTTCGGTTTACTGGATTTTCAGTGGAGGGACAGAAACGTCTCAAGCTTCATAAAAACTGTCTTCACTTGTGTTTCAAAAATTAACCAAAGTCTTATGGGTTTGGAATGACATGAGGGCGAGTAATTCATGACAGAATTAACATTTTTGCGTGAATCTCTCAAAGATAATTGTCACCCCTTCAATTATTAAAGTTGTTTAGAAATGAATCACCATGTATCATTCACTAATAACACGTTCAGGAGTGCACACACACACACACACACACAGTACAGGTCTAAACTCTTCCTCTAGAGAATGTCATCTCTTTTTTGTTGCAAACTTCACATAACATTCAGCTAGCCGTCAACTTCAAAGTCTCCTGCGATTAATTCAGTATCAAAAGTCTGCTTATACAGACCTCAGGGAGCGACATCAGCCATACAAACACCAGTACACACAGACACACATAAGCAAAGAGTACATCTCTCTGGAGCACCATTACCAGAGCTTTCCCATTATGACACACAGACAGCACAGCTCAACATTTACTACAGGAAAACAAGGTGGAAAAGGTCATTGTGTAGAAGCTCTTTAACACTATACTCTTATTACGTTTGACAGAGCGTCTGATCAAGGACTTATTTTGAGATGGTGTTGACTGAAAAGGGAGAATTCTTATGCAGCATAGCACTGCAACAGTTTAATAGAGCTTGTTAACAAGTTTTTACATAGAGGAAGTTATAGTAATTGCGACAATAATAATGATCTTGTGCCTCATAATTGGCCAGAGGGACTCTGCATCACACATCCCCGCAGCGCGTGGGAGTGGATCATGAATGAGGTGGATATGATGCAGTTAATAGGCCAACAGGGATTTTGAGGCACATTTTTCTGAGAGTCCATCCGTGAGCATAGACAACATGAGATGTCAAAGCAAAAGAACATCATGATTGACTGCTGACACTCTGGTCGCCACACTTGATATCTAAAATAGGGACACACACACACTTATATTAAACTTTTTTTTAAAACAATATAGCACAGTTTTCAGAAAATATTAAACAGAACAACTGCTTATATCAGCCAAATATTGTCCTATCCTAACAAACCATACAACAATGGAAAACGTATTTATTCAGCTTTCAAATGATACGAATGTATACATGTATAAATCTCAATCTCAGTGATGTATAAATCTCTCTCGCAGATGTGCACAAGTGACAAAAAAAAGAGCTGTGCAAATAACTTCAGACCTCTCATTTGTTCAGTGACAAGGTTGACAGCTGTTAATGCACAATTACTAGGACATTTTAGATCAACAAACAGTAATACTGTATAAGATTTCAATTTGAACTGAAAGTAATGTACAGTATAAATCTAGGCTATCCGCTGCCGTTTTTGAAGCACTGTAAAAAACTGAAGCACGGTTCATTCACTGACGCTCTTCAGTTGGCAGCGCATACACATGCCGGCAACTCGCCAAAATAAAAGCTTGCTGATTTTAGACGTTTCAGAATGATGAAATTCATATATATATTAAAAAAAAAGTTTTAAAGGTACAATTTGTAAGATATTTGCAGTAAAATATCCAAAAACTACTAGGCTGGTGTTATATATTTTGCCCAGCTGATTACTACCAATATCTCTAATGTTTTCAACTACTTGTAAATCATATTAAAATTCAAATTCTAAACAGTGACACGGGGCAGTGCAATCGCCTGTCAATGACGTCAGTTACCCTTTGTTGCCACCTTACTGACCTACAAACCACATGGCAACAGTTTTGTGGACCAATGCGGAAGTAGCTTTGTGACAAACTTCAACTAGAAAGAGATGCCGATCTCGTTTGAGTTTTTTTGATTCGTATCTTTACAGAAAACATATGCTATTATAACGATCAACAAGATTAGTATTATGGGACATACACGGCAAACGCGGGGCATCGATTCTCTAGACCCGTGTGAGGACTCGTCTGATCCATAGTCTGATCGCGTCTTTGTATTGACTTTGTATGTAATCTACTCGCGCAAATTGTTGAACTCGCGTTAAATCCATGATTTATCTTTCTGTCTGATTGATGGCAGTCAGCGGTTGGGTATGAGACAACAAATCCCATCATTCCATGCTCCTTATCGTCATCAAACCACGCGATTGTTATTGTCTTGGTAGTGCGCCCTCTCGTGACAGGTCCTACAACCTACAACAATTTTAAAATATAATAGTATTATCACACTTTTATTATTTGGTAAAAAATAAAATAAAATGAAATAAAGTGCAAAAATTGTATCACTATTATTTTTTTATATAGTGATATTTAATGGGTCACACTATATGCAGTGTGAAAACCAAATCTCCACGAGCTCTTCTATGAAACAAGGCTGAAAAAAATATGTTCACCCCTGTTTATAATACACAAAATCACTGTGACATATCTCAAACTGTTTTCCATGCTTTTCTTCATGTAAATTGTGTTTTTGAAATGGGGTCATTTGAAAGTCCAATTTTAGAAAATGAATCCTGCATTTTGTTGTGTTCCATGTAAAACCTCCCTAAAAATCATGCATCCAGTCATGATTCTGTGAACCTGAAACCGGTCTTATTGTACAGTGCTTAAAGTTTAGTATTCATTCAGTCAACCTACCAACAAGTCTTTTTTCAAAATGTGTTGTTTTGTTTTACATCCCTACAAATTATATTCCCCCCAAGGCTTTACAAATCATTCCCAAAATTCATCACCCCCCCCCCCAAAAAAAAAATGTAACCCTAAATTTAGTCTCACAGATGTGTGGTGGAGTGAAACGATAGAGCGAGAGAGCTGAGACAAAGCCACTCTGTACATCTGTCATTTTAACATGCGCCCCGTCCCTGAGACTCAAAACAACAGATGTTAACTCTTAATTACTTTTAGATGCGTTTTGCATCAGAATTAGTTACACGTGTTCTGCACTTACTCACCACCCATGCCAGACAGACCCAGTCATGGGGTTGCAAAAGGCAGAACATTGGCTGAGTGATCTGGCAACCACATGCCCTCTGCCACAAACACAGCATCATGTTCTCAGGATGCGCCAGGACCACAAGTTTCATCTCCATTAGCTTGAACAAGTTACATTCAACAGCAAGGATGAATCTTATCAAAAAATGTCATATAGTAGCAGCCAATATGCATTAGTAGTTTCATTTGTATTGAAAGTTTCCATCTATATATGCCATGCCACTACTGTGTCAGCTTTACTCCTGAATCTACTTTTGCAAACGTAAGTGTTTTGTAACAGTACAAGCAAATAAATTGATGGTGCATTTCTATCTTCTTAATGCTGCTGTCTGGGGAGCTACAAAACAATCTCTCTCACAAGTCAAAGCAATTTAAATGTGCACTCTCAGTCATTTAGTCTCTCATTCTTTCTCGCTCTTATTTCATTTATACCACAGGTTGAAAAAGGAATATGATGTATTATGTTACTTGTTTGAAAGCTAATCCTGTCCTTTTACAACTGACAAGCAATTGATTTTATGTTACAAAGAATTAAAACATACAACCGGAGACAAATATAAGTAAGGTCTTTAGATCTGTGAAGACACACACAAACATGTTTGCTTAACTCTATACTGTAAATGAGGAACATCCATAGACTTTTGCTGTTTTATGTTTAGTTTGTACTATAACCTAACAGAAAATTTATGTATGTTTAAAATTAAAAGTAAATACTTATTTTTATATATATATAAATTTTCTATTTATAAATAAAATATGTCTACAAATAAGGTTTTGCTTACTCATATTAATTTGTTCACTGACATTTTTTCTTATTCGAAACATGGAAAATCAATTGCCTAGTGTTTTACCTTTGCCTGGAAAATTAGCATTTTGCATGAATAACATTATATCTACTTGGAAAAAATAAAATGAAAAGCTACCTTGTAATTTTATTTTAACTTTTAGATAAAATATTCTTGTTCATATTTGGATTTAGATTTTTTCATGTTAATTTTAGTTAAAGTGTTATTCGTTTTGTTTTGTGTTTGTTTCATTTTTATTCGTTTTAGTTGTCTCTATAGTTTATTTCTGTTTTAGTTTGAGTTATTTTAGTACATGAAGTTAAACTAAATTAAAATGAAAAAATGTGGCATTGTTAACTAGGTGATATAAAATTAGTTTAGTTTTTTATATTTTATTTTATTTTTGTTTCATTTCAAGGGGAGTGAGTTTAGAAAAAGAGAGTTTTTTGTGTGAGATATTTCTGATTCTTAGAAAAATGACATGTCATTAAGGTTTATTAACCCAATTCTACCTGAACTTGACATTTGGGAAGTGTGTGTGAATCAGTGCAGAATCATCACTCCAGGAACAAATGATGAATGAGTCATTATTTTCATCAAAAAAATAATCATTCTAAAGATTTAATAGCAATTTATGCAGGGGCCTGCTTACATTGTTTATTTTTTAGATTGGACCATGTTACACACATGCAGAACAATAATATTCCACAGTAACACTGCATTGTATGATGCCACCTGTTGGAGGACTATGGCTCTCCTAAGCGTGCAACCCCTGCAGAGAGGCTCGTGTGTGGCCCGGGAGGCTGTAGATGTGCGAGACAGGCTGATCTCACGCTGTTTCTCTCATTCTCAGAATTCTCCTCTAGCATCTGACTCTCAGATCTGTGAACTCAACTGCTTGGCTTTAAAAACCATCGCTTCTGCTTTCCAATTTGAAAACCACTAATATTATTACTGCTTTATGAGTGCCCCGGAATAAATGCAATGCTACGGCAGGAGATCTAACATTACTACAAAATATGCCTCATTTCTGAGCATTTCCAAGAATGTCATTCACAGGTACCAACCACATTGATCACTGAGTGCCCATAATAAAAATGAAAAGCCGGTTCTGAATAAGTGAATATGGAACGAAAGCACGTGCAGAGAGATGTGAGGCCGGATGGTTGTGGAGCTGAAGGTCTAATTAGGGGTGTTGTTGGTTGAACTGACAGAAAAGGGGGAGGGAGGTGGGGGTTCAAAGCGCTACTATTCAACCTTTGTAGAGGAGAAGAGAACAAGGTGGCACCCACATCCATAAAACAACTACTTAGATCTCCCACTTTAATCCCCCGTTACAGAAAGAGAGAGAGGCTTTTCTCTGCCTGCTCACTGACCTTAACAGCTCTCACATTCAGCACATTAAACACAGGTTGACAGCGAACAGAGCGCCGGGTCTGGCAGTTCACCCATTAAAACAAATTCTCTCTCGCTTGCTCTCCCTCAAGCACAAGTACAAACACCTGGACTGAAATTTCACTGAGTAACTTTTAAATTCGGCCTGTTTTCCATGTCAGTTCCATGCTAATTAAACAATAATGTCTCTCACTCTTTTTCTCCTAACTCTCCTATCCCTTTCTGGCACAGATACTGATTGCTTGTGCCGTTTGAAACGTTTTATGTCTTCATGTGAATTAAAAAGAGAAGAATTTCCAAAAGCCATTAAGTTTTATCTTTAGTCTAATTTTGAGTGTTCAGAAAGGACAGATAATCAAAAGGCATTTTTAAAATCTTTGACAAGGAAATATCACATCAGTTCTGCTCCTCAAAGAATGTGTGAAAAGAATTATTCAGAGCGAACAAAGTCCCAGTTAATGAATAACACTTTACAATATCTTTCATAAGGCCAGATTGGTGATACTCAGACAGACAGACTGATGTGTCTATATCAAGGAAAGTTTCCTCTGTCTAATGGACGTCCAGTCTGCAGCTCTCCTACTGTTAAACTGCAGGAACTCCCTTCCGCTGAAACATTCTCCCCTGGTTCACAGTGACCCCCTGTTGGCATCATCTTCCACATCCGGGCACCCTCTGAATCATAATGCCTATTCAGACTCATGAATCCAAACCTATACCACTAGACTAACTCATCTTATATTTGAATGAATGAAAACTACCATACTTTAACTACAAAGTTTAAAGAGTTCCTTTCTGGTATAAAAAGTATTTATTATATGTTGAGCAGTATTCAATATATACCATGTATCAAACGTTTCAGCTCAGTCAGAATAAAAAAGAAAGTAAAAATTGTAATTTTCACCTGAGATTCGGAGACAAATTACAGGGAAGTAAAAATGACTTCAGAAAGCTGGCAACATCATAATGTTACGTTTACACAGAGATTGGTAGGTCTTAAACCTATAAAAAATATACCCCCCGCATGATTCCCCATCCCACCTCAGACTACCAAATAGTTTCACGAAACATTATGAAAAATGTATTCTCTTTTAATTATAAAAACCTACAGGAAAAACAAAAACACCTGCATCACTTGAAACATTGAAAAATAGCTCAGAGAGAATAACTGTTATTCAGTCTGTTGTTTTTGTGGGTTTCATGCTGTCAGCTAAGGCACAGGACACACACAGGCATTTCTTTCTCACCAACAACATTAAAGGGTTTCTCCACCCCAAAATGAAAATTTTGTCATTGATCACTTACCCCCATGTCGTTCCAAACCTGTAAAAGCTTTGTTTGTCTTCGGTACACAAATTAAGATATTTTGGATGAAAACCGGGAGGCTTGTTATTGTCCCATTGACTGCCAAGTAAATTACACTGGTCCAGAAAAGTATGAAAAGAATCGTCAGAATAGTCCATCTGCCATGAGTGGTTCAAACATAATGTTATGAAGTGACAAGAATACTTTATTCAACAATTGTCTTTCCATAAGGATACATTTTCTAATTATCCATGCAGCGCAGCTGACACAGAAGAACATACGCTGCTTTGCGTCCAGCGGATATTCTCCAAAATAGTTCTATGGTGATGCGGAGAGACACAGAAGAGAATAAATGCTAAATAAAGTTGTTATTTTATTTTTTATTTTTATTTTTTGTGTGCAAAAAGCATTCCTGTCATTTCATACAGTAACTATACAGTTGAACCACTGTTGGCAGATGGACTATTCGGACGATGTCTTTCAAACTTTTCTGGACTTGACAGTGTATTTTACTTGGCAGTCATTGGGAAAATCACAAACCTCCCAGTTTTCATCCAAAATATCTTAAATTGTGATCAGATGACGAACAAAGCTTTTACAGGTTTGAAACGACATGGGGTAAGTGATTAATGACAACATTTTCATTTTGGGATGGAGTATCCCTTTAAAAACTCTGTTACCAGACAAGGCGGGTCCACAAAGAGGACATGTCCAGGGAAAAGAGGACATATGTTCACCTTGCATTTAGCTTTTGAATTACCAGCACCTGCCTGGGTCTGTATGACTTCATCTATGGCTTTTCTCTTCCCTCTCACAGACCGTTCCATCTTCCATTCTAAGTTACACCGTTGGCTGTTTACTGTTTTATTTATTTTCCCCCAGTACCTGTGCACCCCCGGAGGGCATGCCCCATACTTTGAACCCTCTGCAATAACTCAAGAAGAATTAAAGATATCTTAACGGCCGTTTAGATATTGGGTTTTAACAAACTTTCCTTGTGGCATCTTAATTTTTAAGGCCCTATATTGCTCAGTTCTAGAGATATTGGAATTTCAATAAGGCTCCAGGGGTAAACTGTTAAACTGTGCTGGTCAAAAATGTGGGCCACTTTACAAAAACATGATGCTTCTTTTCTTTTAAAGAAGATTGTCTGAAGAACAAATAATGTTGAAACTATAAATGTATCTTGTTTGCTTCTGTCAAAACAACTGCATTGAATGTTGAATGTAATCTACATAAAAATGATACTAATACAGTACATTCTAATGCTTAAATTCACTTGCCTCATTTAAAATGATTTATTTGAGTTTTTAATTCAGTTAAAACAAAACTATCTAGCATTTAAATATCAGCCCTTAAAGTGCACCCTTAAAAAACTGAATAATATATTTTTTAAGTAGTTGGTCGCTCTTCTTGATATTCTGTAGCTATCTTATGCTTTTCACCCTATAATTTTGCCGCAAGATCATACCAGAGCAAAACATTCTTTGCAACTTTGAATGGCCCGGATCAAGGCTACATCACCGGAGTTTCTATGCAAGTGTGCACGTGTCTGAGCGATAGAGTTGTGAGATGCCTTCCAACCTGTGTGGTGAGTGAGTGTGCGTGTATGCGTGTGTGTGTTCTCGGATGCAGACTAGGAATTTCAATCATTTCTCTCCTCCTTTCTCTGCCCATGCAAACAACCAGAACAGAGAGAGGGGCAGTGTTCCAGTGCAGCAGACAGACAGAGAGAAAGATCCCTGTGGGTCTCAAATTAAATTCCTATCATGTCAGGGCAGGAACAGGATTCAATACTGTTTATTGGCATCTCTTGACTAGAGGGAAATTAAATTCCACTGGCTTGTTTCATCATGGACAGCAGGTTCAAGCCTCTGCTCCCTATCTTCATCCCTGACTCCCTCTCTTTCATTGGCTTTGGGTTAAGTAGTGAGGGCCCAGAATTGCCCCTAATTTCCCTGGTAATTTGTCTCTCTGTGTGTTTGTGTTTTTCATCTTGTGTGTGTGTGTGTCTCAGCCGGCTGAATCTCCTATAGACGGCAATGGCCTCTCTTGACAAAATTATATAACATTATCAAAAATTTATAAAGAAAAAAACTGGCCATTATCTCTAGACTAGATCAAAGGAATGAGCACAGAGGCTGGTTCTACCTTGACTGGATTTATTTTCTGTCATTTCTTCAAAACCTGATCAAATCTCATCCCGATTGCTTAGACCTCGGATAAAAGAGGCAGATTTGTGCCACCGCCTATGACAGAGCTTTACAAAAAGAAGATATTGAACAGTGTGAGCATGAGTAAGAGAAACGAGAAACATGGTGAGAGATGGTGATGAAAACAGGAAAACATAAAAAGAAAGAGGCCAGGTCTTTTGTGCAGGGATGTTCATCCCAGTTGTCCTCAAATAGGAAATGCATGTTTGAATCTGGCATACAACATGCCCCAGTTGCATGTAGTTCTATACGAGTTTGGGGTCAGTCAGATTTTTTTTATTTATTTAATTATTTCATTTTTCGAGGATGCATTCCATTGATCAAAAGTGACAGTAAAGACTTCTATTAAATACTTTTACATTATTAAAAATGGAATATTCAAATAAATGCTGTTCTTTTTAACTTTTTATATATAAAAGAATCCTGGGAAAAAAAATGTATTACAAAAATACTAAACAGCACAACAGTTTTCAACATCAGCATGATTTCTGAAGGATCACAGGAGACTGAAGACTGGAGTAATAATGCTGAAAATTCAGCTTGTCCATCACAAGAAAATATTACATTTTAAAATATATTACAATAGAAAATTTTAAATTGTAGTAATAAATATAACAAATTTTATTAAAAAAAAATATATAAAATAAATTATAATCAGTTTTTGATCAAATAAATGGAGCCTTGGTCAACATAAAATAATAATTTCGAACATATTCACAATTCTTACCAACCCCCAATATATACTGTATATACTAGTGTGAGATAACCACTGAAAATGCAACTTTTTAAGTTTTTTACTAATTTAGCATATAACAATTGTCTTAAAAATGTCACATTTTTCAATGTTCTTAGTATTTGGTTTGTCCCCCATTTTCTACACAAAGCAGTTCACATAGTGTACATCATAAATGCATGTACTGACCTAGATATAGTGGAGAAATAAAAATATTTTATATTCATCTAAAATCTGAGGATTTAATTGTTTCAAATTCGTCAAAATCCTAAACCTTTATTTCCAGATGAAAATGAGATTTTCAGTGTGGTCTCAAACTTCAGTACCCCACTGAACACTACAAAACAGGAAGTGATGAGAAATGAGCGTGGTGCTTACTGTAAGTGTGATGTGTTTACATCGTAGGTTACAAATGCTTTCCCTAATGTACGCTAATGTATCAGTATCACAGTGATATATACTGTGCATGAAAAGAGAGATGAGGGAACAGAGGAAGCCAGAGAGCGAGAGAAAGGGACTATTTAAGTAAGATGTAGTAGAGCGGTTGGCCCACATGCCTGGATCTGTGATGTACTTACTGAGTGGCTTGCATAGGCACGGCCATCTGGCCCCAGCTACAGGCAGACTGATGACTACTGCACTAACATACAACCAGATGGGCTTCACACGGCTTGCACAGGGGCCCACTCTCTCTCACTCACACATATACACACAAACACGTAAATGTATAAAAATATATCTAGAAAAACACATCATAAAGACAATAGAATAATACACACATTATTTTGAGCCCCCTGATGAGTCTAACTATAGCTGAGAGTCTATGTGCTTGGGGCGATTGATTGCAGAGAAAAACCCAAGATGCAGGAAATGAACCAATTATTCACCATCTTAATATACCTCACAGGGGTGGCACAGCATGTGTGGGTGTCTCCGAATGTGTGTGCGGCAAGCTCTCTCGAGTTTGACCTTCTCTGTTCCTGATAACATCGAAACATAATAATGTTGTACGGTGTACACAAACTCAACACATATGCACTGATCAGATCAGCAATTTACCACAAAAGCAAACGCGTGCATTTGGCTAGAGTTCAGCACAACTGGCACAGAAATGAGATGAAAGCTTCATAAGCATCAGTTAAGAGAAGCCAGATGGCTTTCGATCATTTGAGCTAATCACATGACCTACTGTAGGATACACGGTCTTTCCTACAGTTTGAGGCTTTTGGTGCTGTGCCTGTTCAGTTTTATGCGCGCCTGCTGTTAGTACTGTCTATGTGACGCTGAGGGACCTTAAAGAAAGATCAAGACTGTAATGCTAAACTAAAAGCTGTGCTCTGGAATAGTACAGCTTCAAAGAAATGAATGAGAGTAACAAAGAGAGAAAGAGTCACAGAGGAGAGGTCTCCTTATATAGAAGACATTTTGTCTGAAGTTAAATTTATTCTGTCAGCGGTCTTCAGATAAATATTCACATTCAGAAGTGAGAATAAATTGTGGAAATCATTGTGTAAATGGTGAGATTACAGACACACCCAATATGTTATGATAGCTGTCAAGTATAGCCTGTCTGGTAAAGATTACAAGACCACTCAAATGCTTGATGTTCTTTCTGTAGATGTACTTAAGACAAATAGGAGTGGCAAAGATAGGAAAAGGAAAAACCAAAAGGAAAAAAATATATAAAACGTGTGAAATCCGAACTTTAATTACTTTAAAAATGGCAGTGCACCCTAGTAAAAAAGTGACATATTTTAAACTTTTTTTTTCTTAGTAATCATAGTTCAGATCTATTAACATATTTACTGACATATTCCTCCAGAATTATAATTCAACTCTATTTGTATATATATATATGAATCTTATCTCTGAAATAATAAACAAAAAATTCATGACATTCAAAGAAATGGAAGCATTAAATGGAATTGCATTCAAAAGTATTTTTTTTTATAAATTCAGATTCCAGATAAAATAGATTCTGATAAAATAAGAGGGTCATGTAATTGACCCTCCTACTACTAATTCCTCCAGCATTGTCTGATCCGCTGATGATGAAATATTGCTTTCTGTGGCTGACATTTGTAATGCCGATCTCTCTGTGGCTGGAGGTCTTATTGTTGACCTTTCCGCAGCTGATCTTCATATCACTGATAAAAACGAATATAGACACGCAGCACATTATAACAGCAAAAGAAAGTAGACACAATAAAACACTTTCTATATGCCTGTGTGCATTATGATTTAGAGTGGATCCTATTGGCTCATTTGTCATGTGAATTACTGTACCTGCTCCCCTGCTTATGGTTTTCTAAATAAGGAGATAATCAAGCCAAGCAGTAATGACAGAGATCAGTCCAATGGACTTAATCTGGTCCAAATGATTAAGTAAGGAGTCTGTTCCACCTGTTAACAGACAGGAAAAGACCTGCCATCACCAAATCCTCTAGAATATAATCAGCTGGATTTCTTGCTCTCTTTTTCTTTCTCTCCCTCTCTCCTCCTTTTATAGAGTCACAATATGTGGGCCTAATTAATAGGATTTCTGATTAATTTCGAGCTTCTGCTGCAAAGAAAAAGATTGATAATTATGTAGAGAAAAGAATATGGGGCTCAGAAATTATGAATTCGAAGAGGAAGGAAAGGATTCACTGCCTAAATGATACAGCAGCACATGAGCAATAACTGTATTTATGTTTAATCTTCCTTAGATGGCATCTGAGGGGTCTGATACCTCTTGTTTTTTTTGCACTGTAAGAACTTGAAGAGCTGAGCCTCGGGCGAATACTGCCCCAAAGAAAAGATGCCAAATCTGGGTTAACTTTTTTAGTGCCCCCTTCTTCCTGTCAAAACACATCAGAGTTTAGAATCACCATGAAATTTTTAGAAGCATTTATTGCTTTAGCTTTTAGTGGGTGAGTAGCTATCCCATATCTTCAGAAGTGGAGCTCAAATGGTCTGCAAACTATTTAGTACTTCAAGCATTAAATCACCTAAAAATGGTTCTTTCATGTTTCACTGAAAACAAAGAGACAACCTATTAAACATATCAAAGTGCTCTCATTTATATATATATATATATATATATATATATATATATATATATATATATATATATATATATATACATATATAAAAAAAAACTCAAACATATAAAGACTCTTATGATTACACATATTGAGAACAATTAAAAATGTTTACAGCATATGGTGCAACAGTGTGTAACCAGTTTTTACCTATCAAATACAGTTTATGTGACAAGTTCGGAAGGAACATTTATCTGTGCATCACCAACATGCCTCTCTGGGGACATTTTAACCTCATTACGAAGAATTGCGTAAAGCCTCAGTTATCCTCAGACTTGGTTTTGGAGGATTTCTGTTAATCCCCAGTTGTCTCCGGATCTTTTTGACAGCTGTGGCTGTGAAAGTAGCACCAACCCCGGTTACCAATCTAAAGACCCATTTAAACCATAGGGAATATACATGATACACATAGGCTTAGTATTCCATATTATTGTATCTTACACTGTAAAAAAATATATCTATATATTTTTTTATTGAAAAAGATAGGAAATATGCTAAAGTAAGAAGAACCTGTTAACTGTAAAATACCCTACCATATACCATGGAAAACTGTAAATGGTTTCACATCACCTTTACAGTAAAATACTGTAAAATGTATGGTTTTTGTAAGAAATTACCACTGAAAAACCGTAAAGCAGAAAAGTACATTCTCAGAATGGACATTCATCTTTTTTTTTTTTTATCCACAATGTACATTATTAATATTAAAAAAAATGTTTAATTGAATGTACAATATAGACATTTCGAGTTTATCTGTAAAAACCTTGCTAAATATAATATATATAAATATATATATATATATATATATATATATATATATATATATATATATATATATATATATATATTATTATTATTATTATTATTATTATTATTATTATTATTATTATTATTTTTATTACCAAAAAAAGCCCTGATTTTCAAAGCAGATTGTAGAAGAAAAATTCAGTCCAGTGTTTATTTACATGCTGTGATGCAATACAGATGTTTGAGTGACTTTCAGAAACCTCACATTTGTTCAGTATTAACCCTCTGATAAGCATTCATTAGTAGATCAGCTGCATGATACATGATAATTCATGAATCTACGCCCTCTAAATTGCTTTCCAAATATGAAAAATTGAATGTGTTGGTCTTTTATGGTTCATTTGTTAATTAGGCTGATGTTGAAGGATAATATAATGAAACAATTTGTTTATGTATTTAAACAAATACTTCTCATTACGGTCAACATATAGCCCGCTTCCTTCTCATTAATGACTATTACATCAGTTTAGGGGGTGTGCAGGCATATGCGTGGGTTTGTTTTTCTTGACAGCCCTGTTATGTTTCAACATCAGCGTCTCTGCTCATTGTGCTCCTGTGAGTGTTTGTTTGAAGATGTGTCAAGAAGTTTGCGGGAGTGTGCCTGTGCAAATGAAACCTTTCACGTCTAATTACTGTGGTTGAAGTAAAATGGTGATTTGCATGCTGGAGCTGTCATATGCACTCTGACACCGAATATGTTTGGCTCTTTAAGTGCTTTAGCATAATACATGCACGACTGGAGAAGGAATGAGACCTGACTGACAGAAGTGTTGTACAAACCTTTTAACTCCATGCACACACTTCGTCTGATGCTTCCCCTCAACATTAATTTGCCTATGTGACTTTTAGATATTTTCTGAAGCCTTTATAAATTATACTGCACATCTCTGATAGGCTACCTTTTAATTGTCAAGTCATTGTTCTTCCAGAGATTATTTCTTCATATGTTGCCCTACAGGCTTTTATAACTTGTATTACCAGGAGCATCAGTTTGTTTATGAGTGCTATCCTTTCAGCACCACACAAGAACTTGTAAAACAGATCAGCACCATGGACAGCTCCATTATTCCAAAGCACTCTTTAAAGGGGTATTCAGACTGACAGCGAAAATACAATTTTCATTGATTAAGACTAGACTAAATGTCTTCAGTTTTTGTCAACTAAAACTAGACGAAAATAGTCATGGATAATTCTGACTAAAATGCTCAGACTTTTAGTTGACTAAAACTTGACTAGACTAAAAAGAGCCTGAACATGACTAAAACTAATAAAAACTAAAATGACAGCTTCACACAAAAACTAAAATTAAAACAAGCCAGAAAAAACAACACTACCATAATTAAATAAGCATTAGATGCCAGGTAATCAAAAGGTTAAGGTAGGGGAAAACAGCACAGGCTATTACATATTAAATATATATCCAATGTTAGCTGATATTAAAATGTGTTTAACAACAAATGAAAAAAATCTAACTCCACTCATCTTTGTCACATTGCCAGACACAACCAAATGACATCTCCAACAATCACAGGCTTTCATGTTGCCCCAAATGTCTTTTTATATATATATAAATATGAGACATGAAATATGTCTGGAGACATAACACAAAACGACCTCTTTTGAGTAATAATACCACATTTATATCTACTCAGAATACTTGAGGCCGTCTCAGTTAACATGGTTTGTCAGGAAGAGTAAACGTGTTCTCAAACAGCAGCTAAAGGATTTAGAAATGGCTGTGCGATTAACTGATGCCTTCTGACACAAATCAGGAACCAGACAAATGAGGACAATCTGACCTACATGTCTGATTTTAGATTAGATGTGTCCAATCAGGACAGAGCACCCACATGCACACTCACAGGTGGAGTACGTTTTATTAGGATTCAGACCCTGTAAGGTTTTTAATGATTCCTGTCCAGCGCAGTCTACTATGGTGATAGTCTCTGCGGGAGACAGATTTTGTGCTGGGCTAAATTGCTTTTTTCCTCCATGCTCCAGTAGCCTGCTACTCTCTGCAGCGGTAATCAAGGCTCATCATCATTAGATATTATTATACACTGAGAAAACAAGGCCTGTGTGAAGCTGGGGAGAGACAATATCCCCACCCGGGAGTCCACTTACCCTGGGTTTTTATGCCATTCTGAATCATTGCTGCACCGATGGCACCAGAGCATATTAAAGTGTGTGAGCATGTTTGTGTGAAGGCGCATACTGTATACGTGAGTTCTGGGTGGTTGTGTACACTACAGCCCCCCAAGGTCCTAAGAATGATAATTAAGAGATGAAAGATAAATGATCAGCCAGTGCAATCGGCCCTGTGTGAACTCTTGTTTGGTGCTCAATGTAGAAATACTTTCCTGATGGTCTTATACTCACCATATGGAGCAAATCTAACTATTGAGAGCAGCATCTGTACTCTGCATGTGTGTTATTAAAAAAAATGTGGTTAATGGCGTGTGGATGTAGGTGGTGATGATGTCGTCAGAGGGTTCATTTGCATGAGATATTTTGAGGATATGTCTGACAGGTGCCAGTGGCTAATTTATCAGTTGTTAATGATGCGTTCTTAACTCAAAGTGGCACTGACATGAGTTTGCTCTTTTCCCAGTTGACCCAAAGACCCAACTGGCTGAGGTGTCTGAGCACCAAGTCCCTGTGTGCGTGCAACTGAACGCGAGACTGTTAAAAAAACTGTTGTTGAGAGAATTAAATTCTTATTGCATCAGGTTTCCTTTTTTTATTTTTTTTATTTTTTTTTTACATTTTCTATTTTATTTATTTATGTATTTATTTATTTATTATTATTTATATATATATATATATATATATATATATATTTTTTTTTTTTAACTATTCCTTTTTTTACAGCAATAACTTTTCTAGCTTAAAATACTATGCAAAAAATAATTATGAAGTAATGATTTGTGTCGGGGGTCATATGGGAACGTTTTTGCTAAATGCAAAATACATACCAATAAGTACATATCACTGCAATTTCCAACAGGAATAAACATGGTTTATAATCGGCGAGTATTTTTAATCACTTTACTACACAGCTATTATGACAGCTCCATATGTTTTGCTTGGATGTAACAAGCTTGTTCGGTAGCTTGGCTGAATTGGAATTAGGATGCGGAATCCTTGGGTATGAATCCCGTGAAAAAAATGACTCAAATGAAAGCGCTCAAAGATTACAGATTGAAAAACTAAAATGGCATGCATGTGATTGTTTTGTCATGAGATCAGGCTCCATATATTCATAAAAAGTCACTCATCGGAAATGCAACATTGTTTGAAATACCATGCATTCTCTTTCAATACAATACATGAAAAACTTCCAAAAGAAGTTGCTGAAACACTACTTTAGGTTCATTCACAGTCATACTCAAGTTATCTGTGATCTCAAACCCTTTTACAAAACAAAATGGCCTCTTCCAAGGTAAGAGGAGCTCAGTAAATGGAGGATTCATTTTAAATCATCTGAGCTGACACAGGGTTTCACATTAAACCTTGAGCTGCCTCTGCATGTGTGAATGCTACAATTTCATTACCGGTACAGTGGGCGGCTATCGCTCTCAGCTGCCATATTCATAACTCGTCTTCATAATGCTTCAAAATCTCAACATTTCATTTCAAAACAATCGTTTTGCTGAGTTATGGTGCTTAAAAGCCGTTAAGACTGAAGAATCTCTGGAAAAACAATGCAATAGAGGGGGGAAATGGAAAAGTCCCACAAAGAACATCAAAACACTCATGAAAGGGGTCATGAAAAGGCTGTTTTGCTGTTGTAGGATGGAAACGTTTTACTTGTATCATATATGGTTACAATTATTTGTCCTCAACTAATCCTCTCTCTCTCCAAAAAAAATCAACACTGAACACTGTCAGTCATAGACTTAAAGTAAGATGGTTTAGGCAATTATTAATGGATGATACTGATTTAAAATGGTCCAGTGCTTAAAACATGCGGTTTAAAGGCATTCTTTCTGCAAAATACTCTAACATCATCTTCCCAGCCTCGGCAGATTGGGAGGATTTCTTTACAAGCTGTGATAATGGCAACATTAAGTCCCAGGGAGAGCTTGTGTGCATCATAATTCTTCGCTACCATTTGCGATCATCACTCAGGTTTCCAACACATTGTACACTATTAGGCACAGGATTCTGGGAGGAAATTGCTTAATTGACAAAAATATAATTGACAAATAATGCTGTCAACTCAGTGGTTGGGTATTCTCTTCTAACATCTAAACAGCTACACTCAGTGGTCTGTTGATAACTAAAAGTGAGAGAAAAAAAGGATTAACTGGTTTCCATCATTACATACCTGCCACTGAGGCACAGATTATTTGTAAAAAACTTTAAAGGGATTCTCATCTCTGAAATTTCTTTTGACCACTAAAAGATTATGCATTTTTTCCAATATTATCAAGAGCGAAAAGCATTTCAGTTTTGGATTTTCATCATTAAATGTAATGAGCTAAGCTATTTAAATCATGGAGTTCCTTAGCAAAAGTGCTGAATGGCTACATTTAGTCATGAATGTCATAATAATGACCACTATTTCATAGCAGCGAGTATGCTGTTTACCGTTTACTACTTGCTCAGGTTAAGTATGGTTGTACGGAAGAACGAAATAGATTATTAGTTTACATAATGATTATAGTGCTCAAATGTCTATCATTCTGATCATTCAGATCATTCTGATCTGCTAAGTGCTGAGCAAGACAAATATAGAAGGGATTTTTTTTTTTTTAGCAAGCAGAAAACAGCTGTCATCTCTAAGCAATGGCTACATCTGCATATGAATGGTTACCCTCTAAAAACATTTGGAGCAAGGGTTTTTGGCGGATGCTACAGTGTTTTCAACTGCCATCAGAGGTTTTTCATGATCTTATGTGTTGTATGACGTGTTTTCTCTCTGAATGCATTAAGACCCATTGATTTAAAGGGAAAATTGCATCATATCATATTCAAAACAGTCTCATCTGACAATCAGCACTGCTGCTAGCTCAGCTAGAATTCAAGAAAATATTGCATCTTCTTTTACAATAACTAACAAACCATGGGAGATGCCTAACTTTAGAGTAATGAGGGCTAAATTATATTTGTTAAAAGAAATGGAAAGCACAAAGCAATTTTTATACCAGCAGTTTCTCACTTTGCACTCGATAGAGTTTTTTCCCCCTTTAACAGCAATGCCAAAGATTTTCACAACTTCAGTAATATACTGTCACAAGTGTTGTTGGTCGGTGATAAACTATCTCTGTGTACTTCGGTAAGTGCTGAACGCAAATACTTGCAATTCTAGACAGTTTGTTTTAGAGCTATATTGTAGTACAAAACCATCAGTAAGCTTGCTTTTAATTGCATACGATGAAAAAAAAAAATATAGAGGGAAAAAATACCCAGTTCTATGAGCGGGGTGCTTGTGTGTACCATTTGTCAGATTTATTATAGGCCTATAACAGGACCATTTTCTCTACTGCTCCCCATGCACAATCCATCACAGAAGAAATAAGTTAAAGAAAAGTACAACAGAACATCAGTGAGTAGGAGTGAGCAGAGCAATGGAAGAAAGAAAAGCCTGGCCACAGACTGAGCAATTTGTTTTAGGAAACTTTCATATGACGACATAATGTTAAATTGGTTGCTTAGGTGGTTTAAGGACACAATGGTGATAATTTCAGGATTGCTCCCTGCAGGGTTCAAACCTAAAGCTTTTTGATACCAGTCCGGATTTTTAACCAATAAGGTACACATATCTGTCAAAATAAAGTAGAGGATATTAGAGTAGAAATCAATGCAAATGAATATAACTGCTAGATGACTAAGCAGGCGGTGTGAATATGAATTACACTTCACAGGCTTGAAGTTCAATACTCAATTGCAATAATACATAATACATGATGACTTCCAACCACAAGTGTATTTATAATGATTTGTAATAGCCTTCTTGAGCACTGTAAAGGTGCTCTGATGAATGACAATGACTCATCTACACCTCAATGCATGTGATTTCAAATGAACTGCACTGATCTGAAATAAAATAGTGAGTAGGAACAGAAGGCAGCTGACTATGATCCACCTGTTCAGAATGGAGTGTATACACCTATTGTTATAACACTTAAAATTACTACAGTTCTAAAAACTTCTAAAAAAAAAAAGGGCAAATTATGGCCCCTGTTTAGCAGGAGTGTCTGTAACCTTAAGACCCCAATTGTTTCTTGTTTTAAGAACACCAGTCTTTATGATTATGACTGCGTACACAAAGCATGGCACAGTATCTACCATATACAGTATCTGTACCATTCACTTAAACTGATATTTACCACACTGTGTGGTCAATGTTTTCAAACTTGGTGCAAATAGTCCCTCTAAGCCTTATGGGTAGGATCAATACTGTATGTTTCAGGGTTCCTACATATTTTGCAATTTTCCCCAAATTTTCATACCAATTTAACATATGAGCATTATTTTCAGCTTTATATTTGGTACTGTATATAGTACAGTCAGTCTTTGGCTTACCATGAGCACACTTCATGGATGATACAGTTCATTAAATACCTAATTTTTTATAACAGAAAACTACAGTAAATAGGGGCAAAAGTCAAATATTTTTCCAAACTCTGCTTTCTTTTTCCCAATAGTTTTCAAGACCTTGAAATTACTCACTTCACTTATTTTCCAGACAGCGTAGGAACTTTGATGTAGGTTAAACTGTGATGAACCCCCGTGGCCACAAGGCCTTGGATCAAACAATCAAGATTATTCTTACATGCTGTCCACCCCTTCCCAATTTCCTTTTTAAACATAATTCTCCAAAAATCGTGAAATTGTCAGTTTTCATGTTACAGTAACTTCTCAGTCTTTCCATCTGAGCAGCCATGCGTTGTGCTTTCACACTGTAACAGAACTGTGGCTCTATATGGAAAATAAAGTAATTTCTGGGTTACAGTAATTCTTGTGATACAGTAGCTGCCATAAACTATAAAATGGTTATCAGAAGCTGGCCATTATTGCAAACTTGATTGAAATCTTATTTACTTGAAGATGGCGATTACATTTACTTCCAGAGGATAAATAAACTACAGTAAATAGAAACAAGCCAAAACCAAAGCGTGCAGAAAATCATCTGCCTATACTGCAAAAGACTGTGATGATAAACAGGTTTACAGTGATTTTTTAGCATATTCTCTGCTGAGTTCAAAGCCCAATGCTGAAAAAACAGGCTCAGCGCCGAAGCTCCACTTGTACGTACTGAGCTTCTTGCAAACAAGGTACTTGTGAATACTGTAAATTGTTAATCTGGGTGCTGTGTAAAACAGACCACAACCTCAATCTCAGTCCTCTGTTTCACAATTCATCGCCTCGTTCACTCATGTGTCTGGTTTGCAGTGTGTTTGCACTTTATTCCTTTGTCCACACGTCATAAAGTCTTCGTCTTTTCCTGGATGTGAAAAGTCTGTAGTAATTCTTCCTTAAAGTCTCATGGGTTGCAATTCATAATCAATCCCTTTGGTTTTTTTCTAAGCCTCTCTCAGGCTTACTGTGCCTTTTATAATTGATGTCCCACAGGAGAAGGGTCAACTTTGGTCTCAATAATTTAGAGAGCTAGGGAGGAACCATGAAAGAAATAGAAACCGTGAGGGAGATGGATGGATGATTATCGATCAGCGGAGCCCGAGAAAAGCGTGTTCTTGAGTGGGAAGGAAAAAGAGAGAGAGAGGAAGTGAGCAAAGCCAGGTCGTGCCTGCTCTGCATTCTGGTGAAGTTCATCCACCACTGTGCAAAAAAGAGCTGAACCGTCAATCTGTTCCTGAGTGCTGCTTCTGCATGATGGGAAGTCATTACTATGCAATTAATCATGTAAGTGACAGGCTCATCGTAGCAGCCCTGACAGCACTGAGAAGAAGGCAGCGAAGGCCCAAGATCAGAGCCACGTCAAACACTCACCAACAATCTTCCACTGACGTGTGAAGTGTTTACATGGAGAGGACAGCCGTACAAGCTTATTCATGCCCAGCCATCATTAAAAGATACATCTGATGTAAATGGAGACTGAATGGAGATATCAGTAAATGAGTGGGCAGATGATTCTACAGGATTGATCAGATTCTAATGGTTTAGTGTCTGGCTTAGATCACAAACAGGCTCACACTGTAAACCCTGATATGCTTTGAAAGCAAAATAACAGATTTAACGTGCATCCACCCTAGTGAAAAATAAATACAATAAAATGTATTTGAAATACATTTACTTTGTGCTAAGTATATTACAAATACATGCACACATTTTATATAATAAAAATTTGATATAAGATAATATAATAAGTGTTCCTGTAGCTCAATTGGTAGAGCATTGCGTTAGTAAGCGTAAGATTCCCTGGTAACACATGAAAATTGATAGCCTGAATGCAGTGTTAGTTGCTTTGGATAAAAGCGTCTGCTAAATGCATTAATTTATAATTTATTTATAAAAATACCAAGCAATTGTACTTTTAGTATACTAAACTGGTTTACTTAAAGTCTGCTATATTGAAACAACTAATTTTGTACTTAAAGGTGCACTAAGCAATTTTTGAAAACACTTTTGACCGCAGTGTCAGACCGAGTCCCAAAACACACTTGTAGCCAATCAGCAGTAAGGAGCATGTCTTGTAATGATAGAGAGACGAGAGCACTCAGTTTGAGTACAGGACAGATATTAACAGATCCACTATAGATAGAGACAATTGGAAGACAATAAAAAGAGGAAAATATCGGAGAAATAAAACATTAAAAAGAAGGGTTATGTCCAGGGCAAAAGGTAGGACCTACGGAAATATCAGAGCAGCTTTCCAGGGGTGGAAAGAAACTAAAGGAGCCGGAAGAGCTTGAATCGGAATCAGAGGTTGTGTTGTTTCTTTTTGATAGGTGAGTAACGTTGATTTTGCATTGGTTCACACAACTTATCTGTACTGGCTTTTGTTTGAATATTCTTGTGAATCTCCTTCACTTATTTCATGATCGTCATTAAGCCAGGGTTGTGTATGCATCCACCTCCAAAAGCATTGACAGCATTTATTGTATTTCGTCTGTTCACTCTGAGGTGCAAGTAATTTATATCATATATGAAAATATTATATTCAGTGGCTTCTCCTATGTTCTTAGTGGTATTTAGTGCCACAGTTTACCAATTGGAAGTGACCATTTTTTTGTCTTTGACTTGTTGGATGGAAGTGTTGCTTTATTTGCATATGTTTTATGCGATATTCCAGTTTTGCGCATGTGTTTCATTCAAATCTTTGGATGGAAACATAGCTAATGTCAGTCTTTGGTGGCAAACAGTCATTTGTTATACTCCACTCCTGTAATCACAACCAGATGGCATGCTTTGTTAGGACTTAGTTTGTCTGAATGATTACTCAGAAATGGGAAAACAGATAAGAATGCATCAATTTACCTACAGACATCTCTGCCTTGCTTTTTCTCTCCTCCACAGCAACCGCATTAGAGTCTAAACCGGTAACAGGCCACAACAATCCTTTTGTTCGATTTAATTCAGCAGATTGAGAAAGGAGGCTTGGCTGGCATTTCAGACGAGTAGAGGTTTCCTCCACCACGGGAATCATTACAAGCTAATTTACCCCTCACACATGTTTGCTGCCTCCCCACCATATGCTGTTTATGTACCTTCTGAAGGAATGATAATGAATTTCCAGGGCACTGCTCTGTCAATTCGTCAGCCTCTCTCATTATCAGAACTCTCAATTGACATGCCATTGGAGGGGCAGATAACATTTGTGCATCGTCCAAAAACTTCACCAGCGCTCGGTCAGATGATGACTCCATATCTGACTTGCAACGATAAAAACATTCAACCTACTGAGGTCCTATTAAGAAGAGGATATATAAAGCAAAACATTGGCAGCTCACTAATTGCTTAAATGTGAGTTGCTGTGGAAACAGCCTTGATTACAAATAAAAGATAATTCAGTTTATGAAGAAAGAAACAGAAAACATTAATGACTTCCAACTAAGTAGCACTAATAAAACTGTAATACTAGTAGGTAGTGCAGCTTTAGAATAAAGTGTTGTTTTGGTTTTCAGCTTCTTTTAAAATGCAATTTAACCCTGTTTATTTTTGTTCTGTGCTTTAAGGGTTTGATAGTTCAAAGAAATAAGATTTGAATCCAAAGATTTGTGACTAAACTATGAAAACATCCAATAAGTCAGAACTGTAAGATGCAGGGTCACTTCTTCTATAGTCATAAAGCAATTCTGACTTAGAAACTCGCATTAATAATTTTTCATAGAATTTTGAGTTAACATCTCAGAATTAAATTCTGACTTTTCTGCTATTCAGAAATGTAATAAAGAATGCTGAATTGTGAGATACTTTTTTTTTGAATTTTTTTTTTTTTGCATTCCATGTCAGAAATATGCTGCCATAACTAACATCCAGCCTTCAATTCAAATTAGATCAAATTGTTATTATATTTTTTATATAAATAAATTGCATTTTATTGCTGCTACTATATATTATACAATTGTTATTTTAATTGTTATTTGGACTTTGGATTTGTAATTTTTTTCTTTTTTTCTTTTTTTACAATGCAAGTCAAAAAAACGTGGACAAAATTTTTATTTTGGTACTGTTTTTTGTTGTTTTTGGTAATTGGCTTAGTTTTGATTGGTCATTGGCCTATCTTTATCACACAGACCTGGCAATGACTAGTGGAAACACTCCACAAAATCTCACCATAGTGTTAGCAAACGACTAATTCATGTAGGGCATGTGCAAATAATCCTTCTCAATGATTCTGTGCCAGCCATCTACTCCAGTTCCTCTAAATAATTTGCCCTTTTGGGGAATTTTGCAAGCAGCAGTGTGTTTAGCCTGCTCCCCAGGCGAGTGAGGTGCAGTCAGGCACACATTAGCATGGAAGCAGTGATCTACAGCACCGGTCTGTCTTTCCCAGAGCCCAGTGTCCCTCAGGGGATCTGCTCTCAACTCACATTACCGTCACTTTACATCAAACTCACCACACGACCTCGACCATACCACAACCCCACCAGATATAGTCCTGCTCCAACAATCTGACTAATGCATACGCAAGCATTTCACAAACAACTTGTCAGTCCATCAAAATGTCTTTAATATCTATGCCAAAGGCTTTCAAGCTAGGGTCCAGAGACCCTGCGGAGGCCTCAGAAAAATTAAATAGGAAAACGTTTTCACAAAAATATTTTAGGGCTGTCAGTTTAAAAAAAGATAAAGAAATTTTTGCATAATTCATTTATACTTAAAGAAATACTATGTTGGCCCTCTAGTGGCTGAACCGTAAAACTTCAAGTTATTTGCAGCGGAACACTGTTTTGGTAATTCTGCTAATCTGATTGCTTGAGGCGCAAAATGTGCCCACGGTTATCAGTGCGAATGTTGCCAAAAAATAAAAAAATAAATAAATAACGAAAAAAGGATCCAAAAAATATCTCAAGAGCAGGTTGGGACTGTTTTAGTTTCAGTCTCATATGTCATGCCCACGGACCGTTGGCTAAATATCTGATGCATATGGGACACAAAAGTGAAAAAACTTCAGGAGTGTCGAAGTCGTCATCGGATTGGTTGAATTCTACAGGATTTCCGCGAGAAGTGTGTATCCCGTTCTTTAATGTTCCAACTGGAAACAAAGATACCGTGGCGCCAAACCCCCTAACGAAAGAAGAAAGCTGCCGTGTTTATAACTGTGATGACAAGCGCTTATCAGGATCAACTAAACGCTGGATTTTCAAAAGAATGTGAAATATTTAAGTTCACAGAATAATCAGTGACTGTTGCCACTGTTGTTTTGACTTGTTGAAAATAATTGTTTTAAAAGAGCATTACAAAGTTTGGTAATGCTGGTATAAGAGATACATTTGCTATTCAAGGTACAAATGATGGAAATGATTATAACTTTCTGGTTTGATGTTTACTTGACACCAATCTTAGGTTTACTTACAGATACGAAGATTTCTGTAAAATGCATTCTGACAGCTACAAAATATAAATTATTATTTTAGATTCACTTTAGTGATTCAGAGAAAAACACAAGGTTGAAAATGGATTTATCATGTACTTGCTCATTTAAACTTTGTTCATTTCAAACAAAAAGAAATGTGTAGCATTAAATTTTTATGATCATATTTTAATCATTTGTTTTGACGTAGTGCAATGAAAAAAGTCCATGTCATTATATTATCATGCTTACTCTTTTTATCACACACAATAAATGGGATATTACACAGCCAAAAATACAACTGGAAGGAAAGATCATTACAAAAGAAAATTGTATGATTTTATGATTTGCTTATCTAAACTTCACAAATGTACAGTAGAACCAAACTGTTTTTATTTTTTAAACTTGCACACTTAAAAATGCTATATAAATGCCAACTAAATACCAAACCAATTTTAGGGGTTTTCAGGTTGTCAAACATTAGAGGAATATGTAATTAACTTTCTCTACCTAGACACCTGTGTGAACTTGAGAGGATGCAGTCACTGGTTGGTAAAAATGTAATAGCAAAAATGACTGAAAAGTTTGTTCAGAAAAAAGGCATCAGCTTTTTGACTAAAAAAATACTCATATATAATATGAATTCCCATTCTATCTTGACAGCACAATAATGTGTGGGCCTGCGAAAGTGTGTGGGATGGTGTTTTGCTGTGGGGCTCAAAGGCTTCAGGAGCTTTCAGAGCTCTGAGGTGAACCCCTGCGGAGCCAATCGCTCCCTGCCCTGGAGCGGATCCCTGCTGCATGTTTTGGGACGGCGGGAAAACGAAAGCAGTTTGGGTCTTATTTGCAGGTCTGGGACCCTGTGTGAGAGAAGAGTGGGAGAGGATGAGAGGAGGAAAGAATGAAGTCGGGAGCTGATACAGTTCTACAGATGGATGAAAGACCGGTGGGCTGCTATTATGGGCAGCTTTGAAAGACAGGTGCCAGAGTGTGTAGGATGAGAAAATTCACACAGAAAGAGGAGTTAAAACATATTCTGTCAGCCGGTCAATTTGTTTTTCGGGGCTTGAGGAGTGTAACAAATCCTTTTTTGGTTGACTAACATAATAGTGACTGGTGGCAAAGACATCTATAATCCAGCATGTTACGATACGCTTTCTCTACAAGAACAGCGTCAAAGACAGATGTTGCCCGTCTCTTTTGGCACGCATGCAATCCCATTAGATTAACTTTCCCACTGTAAGTCAATCAGCTCAGCGATCAGAACACGAATCAATCATTACAATGGCATCACTATCAGACTGTAAAGATCTGCATCAACAGTCTGAAGTGGCGGTCTTTATGCTTAATGTCACAGCAAATGGTATGAATGCGTCAGAGGGAGTATATGAGCCGTGATCCTGTTCCCACAAGGAGCTCCGAGGTTGTGACTGAGTATGATCCGCCGTAATTCAAACAGACATCGCTCTGATACTTCCTTGCATCTGAATATTCATGACAGCTCGTTCAGTTTCACATCCCGTGGCTGGAACAGGGTTTGGATATTTGGAAGAGAGCGAAAAAGAAAGGGAGAAAGAGAGAGACGAGAACAGTTGGAACTGCTTGTAAAACGTCATGTGATTAATTTGAGGATGATGCAACCTGTGCTGTACTGAGAATGATGAAAGGACCCAAGACTCTAGTCTTTTTTACCCAGGAGAACGATTGCACCCGCCCCTCATACGCTCATTACCATAAATGTTTAATGTCGTCAGCAGGACAAATGAACTCATAAATATGCAGTAGGAGGCACATGGGGTGAAATATGGAAACTGGTGGACACTGCAGTTCAGATATTACAATTGTGTGTGGATTTGTTGGAATTAGGTTCACTGCCGTGTGTCTAAAATAATAGTAAGGTAATTAGTGGTTATAGTGGTAATAGTGAGGTAATTTCTGTTAACATATCAAATTTTAAAGGTACAATTCACCCAAAAATGTAAATCCTGTCATTTACTGTATGTACCCTAATATAATTGCAAACAAATTTGAAAAATTATTATTATTATTATTATTATTATTATTATTATTCTGTGTTAATTTTTGATTTAACAGTTAAAATTGTTAATTTAAAAAAAATTTAATTTTAAAATTTTGATTTTCCTGATGACTATTGAGAATTTTCTGATGAAAATTGCAATTGCGATTTAAAATCTTGAACCTACTGCACAATTTGTCCAACAATTTGTGATCATATCACTATAATGATGAAGATAATAATACAGTAATAGTAATTTAATTATGATTCTTTGATTCACCAATCATTTTACCTAAGTACTTTATACATATACACCTAAATATCAATGTTTTCCACTTTTTTGTGTTTGTTTTTTTGGTATTTTGGGTAAATTGATCTACTCAAATGCTTTCCAATTAATAAATGTAGTATGGTGAATTCTAATACTGTATATATATAGCTTCTGTCACGTGTCTACTTTTTTTTACTTTTTACTTTTGACAGCAGTTTAGCTTAGAACTTTAAGCTTGACAAGTTACAATTTAAAAGTAGCAAAACTACAAAGTTTGATTCCCCTGGACAACTTTAGAGAAAACAGAAATAAGATGAACATATGAAAAGACATCAAAAAGGAATAAGAAAGAGATGCATTTAAGGAACATTGTCTCTTTCTGCTCCTCTTATAATTGCACGGACATACACACTGCTCCACCCACACGCACTGTGTGAGCAACCAAACACTGACTAAATGAAGAGTCTCTTTTGATGTGAAGAACAAGAGTACAAAAAGAAACTGTAAGATTTTTTCAGGAAAACTTGTACCAGTTTTTTTCTTTCCTTGGCCTTAACTAACATGAGGTCTCGCATCAGTTTTTCATATGCAAACGTTACCTACACAAACATACATAACGTAAATTTGAGAAGAAAGTTCATTTATCCAGAACTTATTACTAGCTGTCAAAAAAGGCAGTACATCATTAAATAATAATATCTGACTACCGTACATCACTAATAAGGCACATCTAAAGATACACACTTTCTAAGATAATTTCCATATTAATGTCAGTGTGCTAACTTGAATGCTGTGTGTGTGATGGATTATTCTAGTGCCCATTAAGAATCCTCAGTGACTCTAAAAATGAATTCGCACACACACACACACACACACAATCAAGAACTCACAGTCTCCAAATGGTCATATATATATATATATATATATATATATATATATATATATATATATCTATATATATATATATATATATATATATATATATAGATATATATATATAGATATAGATATAGATATAGATATATAGATATAGATATAGATATAAAACAATACAAAATTATTCCACATATTTGTCAAAAGCAAAGCTATTACTATGAATGGAATTATCCAATAATTCATTCTGTGTCTGCAAATAAAAGTCTAGCGAAAAAAGAGCAAAACATATAGCCTGTAAACAGTGGCACTTACGCTAAAAGCAGAACCCCTAGGAGACTGGGAAATGAGCTGTGAACAAACAGATGATACGCACCAGTTATATAGTCCAGGACACAAGAGACTCTCTTGTGACACACTGTAAGCCCAGTAAACATGATGGCTCCTTTGGAACCAGCAGAGCGTGATTAGTGTCATGCAGAAAGCATTTGATAACAAAGATCTATGACCTGCCACTGTCTAAACGCAGTCTAAAAGCTTGGATAAAGTGCCACAGTTTATGGTGCACAATGTGTGAAAGTGTAACACACACACACACACACACACACATATATATATATATATATATATTATTTACACTATATAATTTAGATTTTATACTCATTTATTTATTTATGTTTGTGTCTTTTATATCATGTGGTAAAATGGTCTATTCTGATTCATTGCTAACAATGTTTTGCTTTCAGCAGCTGTGACAGGCCTTTTGGACAAATGGTTCTACAAGAATACACTGCCTTCATTTCAGTTTTCCTTTCATCGCTCTATCAGCCTGTCCTCTCACCCCCACTTGGGATTTAAGGCTACACTTAGACAGGTAGTATTAAGTGACCCAGATCTGTTTCTCCACCCTTATTTTATTTTAGATGTGTTCCTTTTTCCCCCTAATGTACCTGACCTTTTCCTGAGAAACTCTTATTTTTGATAAGTAATGGATTTTTTTACTATCTTGTTTCGAGTATGAGTGTGTGTTGAGGTACTGTGTGTATCTCTGTTAAAGCCACACTGCTCGAAGTGTGCCAAAATGAAGACGAGCAGGAACATGGCAGTTTTAGCTAGCATACACATGCTGGATATTATATAAACTCAATCTGAACCTGATCCAATTGTTTTATTAATAATCACAATAAAAACAGAGGAGTTAATTCACTCATTTGCTGAAAGCCATTCATCTAAATACGTGTTGTTATATATAGAGACAAATAGTTTAAAAACTTTATATTAGGTGCAGTCAATAAGGAGCCTAAATTACTCGTTATTAAAGAAAAATAGTTTGAGCTGAAAATAGAGAGACTTCAAAGTTAGGTTTATAATAATAAAGCTAGGTTTCCACTCCATTTAAACAAACTCATCAAATTACTTCCATGATGCAAATCTAAAATGTATTTAGTCTGTGTTTTCAAATTTATGCATGAGTCCTTCCAGGAAAAAGTATCCATTCAAGCAAGTATACATAAATCTTTTATGTTTTCTGCACATTGGTTTTTCAGTCAAGCTTTCTTTTAAAATATTACAAAATCTGCATGAAAATTCACTCTTAAAAATAAAGGTACATAATTTGTAACTAAAAAGATTAGACCTTTCCAACGATATTTAGTTTGTCATGATTAGATCAGGTTTTAATTGTAATATAGTGAGGTAAACATAACATGACAGTTAACAAGTTAAAGGAATCTTTTTTTTTAGTTATTAATTTTAATGATCTGAATAAACTTCTTCCACTTTAAAGAACCTTGGAATGATTCCATGGATGTTTGTCCATTACAGAACCACCGATGCTGATTAAAAACCATTATACATTTATGTAAATAACTAATGACTGAAATACACATTCAATGTCTGTTTAAACGTGATAGCAAGTTGCTAGTTAGAAAAATAAAATAAAATAAATAACTGTTGTATTCATACCCAATTCTGATCTTTATTTAGAAATTGGTAACATTTCACAATATGCATATGCACAGTAAAGCTCCAGAATAAACAGAGGTGAAATAAAAGAAGGATGGGGTGAAGGCAAAGAGAAAATGAAAGCAAGAGTGGAGGAGGAACACAGAGGGTTTAATCTGTTCCACTCCATTCTGTGTTGTGTCATTCAGCTGCCACTTTGCTTCCACAGACTCATCCATCTGTGTGAAAGTGAATGTAAATGTAAAGGCTGTGGCATGTATTCTCAGTGTGTGCCTAAATATTTAAGGCTTTGAGAGAAGTTGTATGTGTACATGCCATAGACCACTGGGGAGCTGTTCCACTCTCCTTTTGACCCTCGTCTTGTCACAGATTCAGATTCAACAAGCTTTAGTCATGTCAGCAGAGCATTAGTAAATAGAACACATACTTTAGAAAGTATATATACATAAAAGCACATTTTTAACTATTTAGTATGAAAACACACATACATACTGTACATAAACATATTATAAAAGACTTAAAAAACACAATAAAAAAACTCAAATAAGTTAGACTAGAATCAAACTTTTGACTCCATTTATAAAATCAGATGAATACTGTTCAACTGAGTTTACAAACAGCGAGAAAGACTATGAATCTGAAAATAATAGCAATAAAGTGGAAAAGGGAGAGTGTATCTGAGGAAAGCACCTCTTCTCTCTCCTCTATCTGACTGAGCTGTGAAAGCCATCATTTACCTTTCACCTGCACACTTCGTGTGATATACTATATGTTACCGTGTGTGTGTGTGTGTGTGTGTGTGTTTGATTGCACAGGGAGACACATTAAAGGAGAGCGCACATGTGAGCACATTGCTTCTGTGAAGCCTGTCTAGTGCTGACAACTATAGTGCCCTTTTTTTCCCATCTTTCCCTGCAAATGAGGAGAAATGTTCTCTGTTTTGGCACCTCTGACTACCCTTTCCCCTGATTTCACTCCTTTCCCCCCTCAACTTTTACTGCCCCTGATTTGGCTTTGAATACCCCTTTTGCCGCCTTCTCTCAGGCCTCATCAGTAGGGTCAGGAGTCAGAGGTCAATAATGGGACATGGTGTATTCTCTAATGTTATTCCCTGCAACTAGGGGCAGAGTAACTTTCTACAGGGGTCTGCACATGAGGATCAGTGATGATTGGCAGTTTATTGGAGCATGTTCACACTTGAGTGTGCGCACATCTAGAATAGATCTCTGCAGAATACAAGTTTCATTTACAGCTGATCAGACTGCTTATCTGTGCCAATGTGACAAGACAAAACAAGAAAAGACAAGAGGGGAAGAAAAGCAGATCTCTTATCGGGGTAAAGTTCAATAGGTCTGTAATTTAACATGTTATTTTCAGTGACCACCAATATGAATAATATAAGAAAGGAGAGAACCAGGTGTCCATATATGCAAATGAGATCAACTAGCATGCTAACAAGTTAACTGGTTTTGCTTTAAGACCCAGATTTTACATCAGACATGAAGAAGCAACCCCACACATACTAAAACTCTTTATACTAAACAAAACATTTAATTTAACACTATTGCATTTAATTGCTTGTTGCACAAAAGCAAAACCCAAAAGTAAACCCAAATTGCTTTTTATACAAAAGCAAACCATAGCTCTTAAAATTAAACATTATCACCATGTGCACAATTTGCTTATTGTATAAAAATACGCAAAAAAAGTGTTATTAAAATGAAAATTTTAAATGCAATAATATTACCACCCAAATGTTTTAGTATACAATGGCAAAACAAACACGTTGTTAAAATTAAACATTTAAATTTTAAATATTACAAAACTTAGACAAAAATGTTCTTAAATATTTACATTTATTAATATAACTATGAACTGCAGAGACCCATGAAAGGTTATTAACATGAAGCATTTTCTCCTTCACTTTAAAAGTCGATAAGCTTTTCACTATCCCTAAATATGTAAGCTCACACAGCATTTACATTTTATTATTTGCATGTATCATAATGCACCAGCTGAAAATTTTACTTTCTCTCAGGTTTTGTTTTTATCTCCACATTTAGAAAGCAGCTTTTCCAAATTCTCAATTTTACTCAACGTTTAAACTCAAGATTAAAAAGCTAAACAGCTGCTCACAGCTGCTGAAAGCTGATACCTACACCTCTGTGTTCTAATGGGCACGATGTCCGAACATCTGTTACCAAACAGATCATCACGATCAGAGTTTGCCTCCAAATGGCAAAGACAGCTCATCAGGGGTAATTCATATCAGTGTCTCTTGCACAAACAGAGGCCATGGTGCTGACATCTGAAAATCACACCGAATAACACTCCAAGCTGGGACCAACAGATCTGATTTGCTGGAGCAGCACCTCACATTTACATCAGGTTCACTGCCATCAGCCTATTGCTCACTATTGAGCGCCTCAATATGAAGAGTTAATTAGCAAAAACAGATAAAATTTTAACCATTTTCAAAAATCATGTTTTTTCATTGTGGATTCCAATTAATCTCACTCAAACTGCGGTTGGGTTATTTTGATTAGGTTACAAAAAATACAGCTTACTAACACAATAAAAACATGATAACATAATAAAATAAATAAATTAAAAAAAAGATTTTAGAACGTTTCAAAAAACTACTTTTGCAAATAAACAGACAGATATTTAAGTAATTATCATTTCATCAAGTGAAAACTTTTCCAACAATCAACAACTAAGGTTGGGCAAACTCTACAAGAGCAAAAGCTACAAGAAACTGACTAATTTTAACATTTACGAGAATGATTTAACAAAGATTCTAGTTAAGGCAACTGCGGAGGAGTAATAATACCCGGCATCCTGGCCAAATTTCCCCATTGGCCTCTGACCATCATGGCCTCCTAATAATCCGCATACACTGATTGGCTTCATCACTCTGTCTGCTCTCCACCAGTAAGCTGATGTGTGGTGGGTGTTCTGGCACAATATGGCTGCCGTCGCATCATTCAGGTGGATGCTGCACATTGCTGGTTGTTGAGGAAATTCCCCCCTTTCATGTAAAGCTCTTTGAGTACCCAGAAAAGATCTACATAAATGTAAGTAATTAATTAATTAATTTTGACTTCAAGATATGCTTGAAGAACATTTAAAAGAAATGGTTCACCTTCATGTCATTTCAAACCAGTCTTTTTTTTTCTTCTGTGGGTCACAAAGGAGACGCCTGGCAGAATGACATTCTTGGTCACCATTCAATTTCATTGTATTGAAAAATACTCAATGGTGAATGGGGACTGAGGCTGATAACATTTGATTTAACATCTTCTGTTGTGTTCCACAGGATCTATTGAATGCACTTCTATTTTCACTTTATGCCCTGACAAAAAAATAAGCCAGTGCTACATTAGTGATGTGCAGAGGAGAGAAAAAAATAAACAGAGTGGGTGGATGTATGTGTAGAATAAAGGTATTAGGTTCAGAGAAAAAGGATGGAAGGATTAATGTTTTATCTTGCTGCTCTGATGCCAATTTCTCACATGACTGACAAACGCGCCAGATTCATGACAGTGTTTGTCTTCCTCAGCCTGTCAGGAAAGCCATTCTGACCAATCGAGTGACAGCCGAAGCCTCTAATCAGAGACAAACGGCACACCGCTGGTCCACGGACACATCTCTCACATAGGCCCCCGTGAATTGATTGGCATGATGTCGAAATACAATATAGCATTAAAAATCGTTGCTGTCCAAATCCTATCCCTCTGCTGTCATCTTTTCTGCCATAGTGTCTCCCCGGTTCTGGTTCTGATATAAACAAATGTTGAAGACGAGCACAATGCACATGCTCGGTTCCTTAGCTTCCTGTTATTTATCTCTGCTTCACTCTCGACCCCCATTTTTATGGCCGTGCCAAGGAACTGTCATCAAGGGTATTTGTCGGTGCTGATATAAAACAGCCACCCTGTCTTACTGAATTTCCAATGACATGTCTTTAATCTTCTTCACCGAACATTGACTCGCCTATTTTCTTGCACAATACAATACTGCAAAGTAGGAATGGCAAAAATACTTTGCTACCAAGTCAATACTAATATAAAAAAGTAATGAAACCAGCCATTTTGTCAAACAAGTGTTAAAATTTGGTTTGACTGATGAGCAGCTGTCTGTGAGCAATCAAATGGACAATTTCTTGGTGGTTGTTGCAAAAAAGGTGAAAATGGTTACGACTCATGGTAATGTAACCGGTTGAGACAAGAAAATCAAATGTGATTAGATTAGATTAGATTAGATTAGATTAGGTTAGGTTAGATTCAACTTGATAATGCAAGCCAAGTGAAATAAAATTAGCAGAAGAGCGATCAATAATAAAATATATAAATAGTAGGGGTGTTATAGTTCCCAAACATAGTGGTTCGGTACGTACCTTGGTTTTGACATCACGGTTCGGTATGGTTTCGTTACAGCAGGGGGACATTTTTTTCAATTTTTAAAAAAATAATTTCAATTATAATTAAAATTTTCTTAATCAAAATAAAAATCTACCTCAGCATATGCTCTAAACTATAGGGAGCCATTTTTTTACATTACTATAAAGTTACAGTTAACGGACCCCAAAATCTTATTTAATTACTATTTATTTTTAAATACAATAATTAACACTCAACTTAAAAAAAAAATTATGCAAACACTTAAATTGCACATAATGCAGTTTTTAAATTAACTTCTAATCTAAACATTTACACAATGGCTGCAATAACTTTTTTCACAACCAATTTATTTAAACATAAACTAAATAGCCTAATGAAGACACAACTATAGTGATGTTATAACAGGTAAAGTAAAATAAAATTAGTATATATTTTAATATTTTCCAAAATGCTATTCTCTAGACTCATTTCTCTAGTGAAGTAATGAGCTTATTTATGTTAGGCTATTAATATTTGTAATAATAGTTAACCTTAGATAAAGGAAAGTGTTAACCTTAAAATAATTGTGGAATTTGACTGGTATTGCATCGACTAGGACACTAGGTTTCAAAAAGCACAATAAACTTGACTGGCAAACTCTTTCAAATGAAAAACTTAATCTACTTGAAATGGAACCTTTCAGAGTTTCTTCATCATTAGAATAGGCAGTGGAGGTTTAATTCTAATGACATGAATTGGTAGCTGCTTCGAGTGTGATATCCTCTTGAAGGACAATACCATAGAGCCCTGAAGCAAAGCACTAAAGCTTGAGTTGCTTTCAGCATATTAAACCTTAATGACCTTTCCCTCCTGAATCACTCTCTCAACTCACTCTGCATTGACAGGAGAAACGTTTTAACTAATAAAAAAGAACAGGTAATAGAGATCAATCGTAGTGTTTAGCAGTCAAATATTTCTGAATAAAGACCACCGCCCATGGCAATGTTATGTATTTGACAGCTCATCTAGGAAACTTAATACCATTCAAAAGTTTAAGGTTGGTAAGATTTTTCAATGCTTTTAAGTATTTGGGAAAAAGTAACAACAAAAATTAGATTACATATTAAAATAACTGTTTTCAATTTGAATATACTCTAAAATATAATTTATTCCTGTGATGGCAAAGCTACATTTTCAGCATAATTACTTCATTATACCATGTTCCTTAAGAAATCATAATGTGCTGATTTGATCCTCAAGAAACATTTTTTTTTTTATTATCAAGGTTAAAAATGACTGAACGGTTGAAAATAGTGCTGTTCAATATATTGGTGGGGGCTGTGATATATATTTTGTTCAGGATTATAAATTATGAAAAAAAAAAACAAGCAGTGATATTATTTTTTTTTGTAACAATGTAAAAGTCAATTGTTCAATTTAATCTGTCGTTGCTGAATAAAAGTATTAATTTACTTAAAAATTTAATTAAAAAAATGATTGATCCCAAACTATTGAATAGTGTATGTTTCTTACATACAGAAGTTGTGCCCATGTTCTGTCTCTCCACAGTCTTTACAAGTGAAAAAATATATAATAATATACTAATCAAATAAATATATGCAAGGCTTACAGGGGCGACTGCCTGTGTAGAGTGCATTTCTCATCTTTTTGTAGCCATGAAATTTTCAATCGTTCCAGTCTGTTGAGGTTTCCTCCCTCGTCACCTCACATACCTATTAAACCCACAAAGAACTGCACTCACACATAGCTGTCTGAACACACACACACACACTTTTTTAGCACTATGCACTCACTAGAGAGTAACATTTTCATCTGGTTTGTGTCATTTCCAGTCATTTGTTCTCCTAAAGTGAACGTTTGGAAATGGTGGGTTTGAGTCTGTGGGTTTGGTCTGATGCAGAGAATTAGGGCAAGAAACAGCAATGTTGAGGCCGGTGAAATTGCAGGTTTAGTGAGGTCAGAGACTTGTGAATGAGGCATGATGTAGAGCAGGGCCTCCTGTGTACCGATAATGCTCCCGTACACCGCGGACTCGTCCTCAAGCTTTTAGAGATTCATCTGGGGCTTCACAGCGCTCTGCCTGCTAATGCATCAAAGGTGTCAATTCCTCCTTTAAGCTCCGAGGAAACATCAAAAAATTTATTAAAGAGAGAGAGAGAGAGAGCGATAGAGAGATAGATAAGGAGAGTGTGTTTGAGAGAGAGAGAGAGAGAGAGAGAGAGAGAGAGACAGAGATACAGTGAAAGAACATCAAGAGTTGGCATGATGCCAGGAACTAAAATCATCCTCCCACACTAACAACAAATACATTCTGATATAGACTGACAAGCGTGTACTGAACTGGCGTTTACACAAGTATACACACACACACACACACACACAAATGTGTACACACTTCTTTATTAATGTGGTCGGCTGAGGAGCATCTTACACTCACATCGTAATTAAAGCTTCTTTAAGGGTTCTATGCAGCATGTTAGTTTAAGCAAAATGCAATGTTTTCATCTACACTCATCTAAAAACTGCTGGGTTATTTTTTCCCACATGATGGCTTGTGCCTATTGAGTCATGCTTATTTTGGGTCTGGCTTATTTTTTCAGTGTTGGGTAGTTTTTGTGTGTCCCAGCCACTGGGTCAGACTCAGCTGAAACAGTACACACCTTCCTCAGTCTCCAATGTAATCTGTTTATTTTACTCAACTTAACCATTTTATTTTAACCAGACACTTTTTACTCTTACTCAAGTAACTATTAAGATTACCTTTTCTGGTCACACTTTAGTTTAAGATCCAATTATCTCTATTAACAAACCTTTTGACTTATGACTTTTGCCTCAATAATCTCTTAATTTGCTGCTTATTAAAAATTAGTAAGCTAGTTGTTTAGTTATTGGGTAGAATAGAGATGTAAAATATGGTCATGCAGGATATGTGCTTTATAAGTACTAATAAACAGCCAACATGTTAATAATAGGCATGCTAATAAGCAACTAGTTAAACCCAATTTCTGTCATTCTGTTATTTTTGTTTTCTTTGCACACAAAAAGTGTTCTTGTAGCTTCGCAAAATTGAAGTTGAGCCACTGATGTCACATGGACTGTTTTATCTGTGTCTTTACTATGTTTCCGGACCTGGGAACATTAAAGTTGCATTGCTGTCTATGGAGGGTCAGAGTGCTGTGTTTCTTATGGGTTTGAAACGACATTAGGGTGATTAATTAATGACAGAATTTTCATTTCAGGGTGAACTAACCCTTTAACAGTGAGAACTGGTCCCTGTACTAAAGTGTTACCCTTTTAACCAAGTACTTTTACTTGAGTACAGCTTTTAGATACTCTGCCCATCTCTGTTTATATTAGTGCACGATTAATCACATCCAAAATAAAAGGTTTTGTTTACACAACATATATGTGTGTACTCTGCACTATTTCAGAAGAAAGCAGATAACAGCGACATTTTTATCTGTATTTTCTTGTTTCTTTAAATGTATCAAATATTGTGCCCATGTATAAAAACTTATAAATATATATAAGAACTGTATTAATCCAAAATAAAAGTGTAGTGGCTGTATAGTGCATACTTCAAAATGTTTGAATATTTAAGTTAATCTAAAAGTATTAACCAATGAGGGTAAACATTTTTTAATGGTATTCTTGTAATGACCTAATATAAATCAACCCATTTTGCTTGGTAAGCCTAGTCAATCGTGTGCTCTGTTCTATATTTAAACAGCAGTGTTGTATTTAATCAAGTGAAGGGACCATGAGTTCCTTCATGGTTCTTTAATTAAGTAAAAAACAATACATACTGTAGTTGGTTTCTAAATGGCAAGATATAAGGTCTTTGTTGAACTTCAGAAAGTTCTGTATATTACAAGCTTTTGGTTGCACAAACCATTTTTTTGTGATGCACAACATCGCACAATTAAATTGTACACATTAGGATCGCACAGATGGAAAACTGTAATCCATTTGAAGTTTCTTTGCCTTTTTATTAAGAAAGAACAGTTTAGAGACGACAGGAAAAGAAGTGGTAGAGAGAGAGTGAGAGAGAGAGGGTGGGATCGGGAAAGGTCATCGAGCAGGGATTCAAACTTGGGATGCCCATAGACCAAAGGCACTACATTTTACTAATATTTACTTTGTAAAAAAAACGAATCATTTGAACACCATTTCATCACCATTAACAGTCCAACAGGCTACACTTACATCTTTCGTACCAGCTATTCAAAGTCCAGTAATACAGCTATTATAAAGTGTGAATCTCATCTTGGCCGTTATATCTAACTTGAATTGGTGTTTGATTTTAATTCAAACAAGAGTGCTGACTCCTGTGTAATACAAGTGCTAGCAAACTGTAACTGCTGTTTTCATGCACTCAGTTAATGCCTCTTCTGTGCCTTGAACGCAAGTTGGATAAAAAATTTGTTACATCTCCAGAAAATGGATGCAAAATATATACTGTACATACAGCTATATACATAGATGCATAGTGCATACTATTCTCCCGCGAACATATCTGCATCCCATATGGGGTTGGAGATGACAGGAACATTTACTTTAAACAGCATTACATCATAAGATCTCTTAAACAACATGAATTACAAATCTCGAGCCAAAGCTAAATTCGCATACACACATATCCATGCACAACCATACATCACACACACACAACCGTGATAATTAGTGATTCTATTCCATCATCAGTGCTTTCATGCCTGTCAGCATCATAAACTGCCTCACCAGTGCTTTCATGCCTGAAATGTTTCCCCTTCATAAACTCACCTGATAGACAGATATTTTACGAGACCGCATCTGAGGATTCTGTATCTCTCTGATTAGAACAAGAAATAACTAAATCAGTTCATCCTTGAATGAATGCTCATACCAAAAGGGCCTTAAAAGAAGCATATAGCACAATTGTATGACTGATTAAAACCTAATATATAGAGCATCAGCTGTAAATATAATGTCCTCTACACAGACAATGAGTCTAATACAGAATGTGTTCAACTGTAAGCAAAGCATTTATAAGAGGAGCCTGAGGCCATGTGACTTTGCTGCATCGTCACGTTATTTATTCGGCTGTTCATTTTAAATTGGTGTCATGACACTGTCACCTTCATTTTCCTCCTTCAAAATGACTATGGCAGCTCTTACATTTTTAAAACAAGACCAATGAATACAAACCAAATTAGAATCTACTTTCTGCCCTTGGAGGAAATGAGTGCACGGTGGAGGAATAAAGGATTAGTGAATGCTGGGAAGACACATTTCTGCCAAGTCACATTGTAAAAATTTTATTTTTAGAAAAATAAGGCAGACATATTGGTAAAAATAAAGTATAAATATAGGAAATGGTTTTTATAACTCATTTTGGCACTTCTTTATAATTGGTTATGTTCAGATATAACCATTACAATTATTCTGCTGAGTCAACCTCTTAAATGAAATCTATATTTGCTGAGCAACAGTGGAGATGCTGAACCTAATGAGAATGTGCCAAGAGGAAATTAACATTGCATATTCACTCAGCAAAGCAAAATGAACAGAAAACAGCAAGTTCCTCATTTGAAATATATCTCCAGTTTAAATAACTTAGAGTATCTTTTAAAACACTAATCATTTAATAACACTGTTAAATAAAATCTGTAGTGAATCTCAGAATTACTATCCATTTTTTATACTGTTATACAGCTATGATTCTTAAATTAACTTAAAAAAGTAGTTTATTTAATTATTTTTGCTTAGTTCAAATATTACAGAATATTATTATTATTATCAAATTAGCCATTTATCTGTATTAACCCTTTGATTTACATTTCATTGATTTACATCATAAGCTACCAGAATTTCATCTTAATTATTTCCCTTACCTTATAAATATCTACAACTGCACCAACCTGCATGATTTTTTCACTCTGTTGGCCTCTGAACACAACTGAGTTTTTTTTTTAACTCATAATATTATAAAATCCTACTGTACCCTTATTTACTTATTTATATTTTGTCAAAACGTTTCAGAACAATTATATATTGTCTAAAGTTTTTTCTGTCATTGTTCCCTATCTCGGGCCTTACAAGGTTAACATAATTTTGTTTATAAAATAATCCACTTATCATTATTGGACAGAATTTAAATATTGGTGCATCCCTAATAAATGTAAACATTACAATGATTTCCTCCCTCCAAATATTTTTCTAATATGCAGAAAAACAAATGCCTATTGATAATTGAGGTCACAGAGGCCATGAACTCAAATAAATTCATTTGTAGAACTTTTATGAGGCCAAACAGGAATTTTGAATGCAGCCTGACATGTTTTAGGAACCTCAATATTTTTACAGTATGCACATCCAAAAAAAAACACACACACTCAGCAGAATTTTAAAGTGATTCTTAGCTTGACAGGCATATGGAGTGCCCTGCAGTAGAAACTGCGACAAACACTATGCGGAGAACTTACCTGACAGCAATACTGGACAGATCATTTTAATTACAGCCTCGATATTTGACGGTGACAACAGTGTCGATGATACCAAATTAGCACTGTCCCAGGTTCTTAACTCATGCCGATTTGAATCAATGATTGCCATAAACTGCTTATAATGTGACATAACATATAATTATTCTTTGCAAATATTTTGTCATACAGAAGGCCTGAATGTGTCAGAGCAGGTGGTTTTGCCGTCTTTCTGGTTTTAATGTGGCCACAGATGAACGTGGGAGGTTGGTGACGGGTAGTCAAATCATGATGTGACTTCACAATACAAATTATATCATATTACTGACACCTGCCCTGATGAGTCAGAGTGGTTTTGTCAGATGAGACGTTTTGGAAAATGCCACGTTTTCGGTGCAGAGAGCAGCCGCATTATTGACACAGTCTCCCTCGCAGAGAACATCAGCATGGAATCCACACAGAGGGCTGATGAGTAAAACAAACCCACAGCTCTGAATACAAACACCTCCACATATGCACACACACACACACACACACACACACACATAGGTAATCTTAAGGGGAACGGGAGCGTGTAATCTATGGTAATGGCAGCCACCCACCCTGTGTGATGGAGTATTCCCAGGCCTGACGAACAGAGCTCCTCATCAGTCAGGATGCTCAGGCATTACTAATGGATGTGAGGGGGCAGAGAGTCACACCAGAATGATTATAAGTGCAATACTTTAGAGTGATGTGCGAACAAAAAATTCTTCCCCCTCATTTGTATAGGGATCAGTGATGGATGAGATAAAAACATTCATAAATTTCACAAAAAAAAAAAAAAAACGTGATTAACTTGTAAGTTCTGATGCACTTTAAAGAACAATTTAATGCAAAAAGTTGGGGCACAATTAAAAAAAAATGTAAAAACTATATTATAATATATATATATTTTTTTATGTGTATAATTACATACACACACCCCTGCATAAACCATGGGTTCTCATGAAAGCACCATGTATTTATTTCAACTGTCATATTAACTCTGCACAAGTGAGCAAGCAGAAGTGTAGGTGAAAGTAGAGTTTTAGTGCCGAGCCAATTTTTGCCACATACAGTCTCATGTACTGAACTGAAAATTCACTATAAACATTCTACCAGCACAAACCTTTAAGACATATTAAGGGCATTTCATTTGAACAGTATATTGTAATATTAATATTAATAATGAATAATAAATACTCATATTACAATTACTTTCTTCACTTGCAAGGGTTTAAACCCTCAAGACAATGCAGATTATTTTATTGTATTAGTGTTTTAGTGTATTATTGTTTTTAGCTAAATAATAAAAAGACCCATCTAAATATATTAAAAATATAGAAAAATATATCTAAGAATTTAAATGTAAAATGAGGAAAATTTACATACAATAAAACACTAGACGATACATATTTATTTTATTTTTAGCAATTTGTTAGTACCAGCATTTGGTACAATATGCACACATGCATACACATAAACAGATACATATGAATATACATATACACACATAATATTGGTACTAATAAATAAACAAATAAAAAAATTCAGATGATGTACCAATATACCTAAAAATAAGACACACAAAATGCATGATGCACAGACTGACTGAATTCTGATGATGTAATCAGTCTGCTAAATATAAAACTATACTTTATCAAATGGATTAGGTTGCATGTTGATAAATTGCGATTTGGATGTAAATGTGTAATAAACCCTCCTTTTGTAAATCAGATTACATGAAGATTACAGTCATTCTCAATAGGCAACTCCTGTTAGCCATTTTATAATTTCTGACTGTTGTTATCAAATTGGTTTATTTCTTTAAAGTAGAAATGCTATTAGTGTGATAGCATAACATAAGCCTCCTGCTTCAGTTACAAAGCTTTGCTTACATGAAGCTTGTAAGTGCGATTTGAAACAGGCCTTATCCTTTAACAAAAGTAGAATGAATGCATGTAAACCCACTGCAAAAACAATCTTATGTAAATTGTTGTGTTCAATTAGGACAATTTACACAGAAAGGATTCACCCTCGTGTTTCGCAAATAAGGCCCGATGTGTGAGGGAAAGAATTCTTCTAAACCCAAAGTTTTTTTTACCAGGTTATTTATCTTAATGAGAAAGGGGTGTATATGAGAACAGCACAGAGACTTATCAGATGACTGAAATGCTGAGGCACTGATGCATTATGGGTAGTTTCACCAAAAATGCTGTTTTATGCTGTTTCAGGTTGAATACCCACCGCTGCTACTGTCAACTAATATATCGGTGCCTGCTTGTGTGTCTCACACTGAAAGCCAGGGCTGGGAGTGGATTTTTCTGTTTTTCCAGAGATGGAGTGATTTTGCCGAAGGCAGTGTGAGCACAGGAAAGTTGGACACCTCCTGCTGTGTCTTTAAAAACTTAAAAACAGACCGAAAGCAGCTGGTCTGTGCACACACATTCAATCACACACATTTGCTTGTAATGACTGTGTTTGGGTTGAGCCTGATGAGTGTATTGTGGGTAACTGAATAGCTCATCAGAGGGAAGAAATGTTCGCAGACACACACACACACACACACACACACATCCACAAGAAGAGATCCAATCAGCACAGACACAGACAAAAAAGAATGACACTCATGTTCATTTAACTAAAGAGTGCTTAAAGGTTCTCTAACTTGCGTATATACTCACAATCTCCCACTGATATACCAAAAGAGATGTACTGTATACATACAAGAGTATGTCTGATTATATATTTACGTCTTGCCTAAAGCACTTTTCTCACTAAAGTAAGTTAATCAATTAAAACATAACTCTTAGAGGTGTTCATAAATATTAATAATTAAATTAAATGAATTTAAATGGATTAAACATACATGAAAATAGCAGCTGCATTACAGAAGTGGACTGGAGTCACAGGGGAAATTTACGTGCTCAATGAGAGTTTATTTGCATGCGCTACGTTGTTACAAATCAGGCGACGATGCAAACAAGTCCACAAATTAATGCTGAACTCCATTTGCATCTTGGCTGGTTCTGTGGTTCTGTAGGATGCGGAAGAAATACAACAGCATCCCTCCACTACTGTGTTTCAGGCATCTGACTATTTGAAATGCCGAAAAGTGTGTTCAGCTACCCTGCATGTCTGGATATGTGCCCAGTTATAATGCTCTTCCCCATTATTTTTCATCATTTTATAAATAACTGCTGCTATGATCGATAGCAAATGTAAACAAACATCTTCCTTGAACAGTATTTGGTTTGCCATCTGTTTCTCATGGACAGTAATTGTGCAGTGTTAATTGTGGCAGGCAAATTGCCTTGAGGTTGTAAATAAGACCTATATTGGATAGAACAGAAGCATGTAAGCACTCACCATAACTTAAAACCCTGACAAATTAAATAAAAGTGATAAGTAAATATATATTTTTTAACCTTTAAACAAAAAAAGGTTTGCATTTTTTATATTATATTTGATACATTATACAAATTGCATAATACATTTGATATAAAATTTATTTTATATTATAATAAAGTGCATTGCTATAGCAAAACAAATTTAAATTCAATTAAATAGATTTTTTAATAGTGATAATGCAGGCTGCATATATAAAAATATGCATAGTGTAAACATCACTTTACAGTCTTTATTGGATAATTTGCCATCACAGGTCCAGAGAACTTTTTGCACCAGCACAAATCCATCTTTTGGCATTAAAAAAATATTTTCAAAACATGCAGTATAAATGAGCAATGAAAAAGCATGGACATGTGGTGTTTTTGTGGTTAACCCTTTTGCATGTGTATTTACAGGATTTTCCCCTCACAAAATTTATGGGAGGATAGTATTTAAATATATTATACAATGTGATGTACTAAAGTTTGTGGTAGTCAGTTTACTCGTATTTGCACAATTCTTTAAAGCCCCTCCAAAAAGCATGTCTTAACCCATACTGTGCCTGTGTTAGACTTCTCTCAACTGATTACCCTATGCTAATTTCCGTTGCCCTTGGTAGATTGTGTTGTTAATTATGTAAATTTGCGCATTGTCAGTAAATCAGCCCCAGAACATTCCACTACTGGTGCGTTTATTGGATTGCAGTTTCACAATAACTTGCCCTTTTTAGTACATCTTGCCCATAATGTTAAATAGTAATGGCTTAGTGTTTCAGTCTGTACCTTTAGATGTGGAAAGGGTTCAATGGAAAATCAGTATGGTAAAAATATTTTGCACACAGATATTATCAAAGCAGCGAGTATGGCAGATTGTCAAGAGTTGGCTTCTGGCCACCTAAGAATTCTTTTGCCTCATTATTTAGGTTATTCATGCTGTTCAGATCAAAGAACCCACACATGCACAAACAAACACACAAACCTATTCACTTTCACATTTAAGCATAAGACGCTTGCGCACTGCACATTACCTAAATCCATTCAAAGATGTAAACAAGAGAAAATCAATTGCCCCAAAGCCCAAATGCCATTCAGATACAAACATTCTCAGGGCATTTCTGTGCTTCGCAGAAGATAGCAACTCTTTCTTACTTCAAGCATGTTCCATGTCATCGGACAAAAATTGCATGCACTTGTCAAAACAACAAGTACTCTGTTCCATTCAGAAGGGTTTCCACAGGTGTGCGCATCCTAAATAGACCACTGTTTATTCTCATGGTCAGATGCTGCCTGCTTTCTGTTTGCCCTTGTCGACTGACCTCAGTCCAAAAATATAAATGAATGTAAATAAATAATTAAACTGACTTGGAAATGAGGACAGAACTGAATGTATAAAACACACACATACAAACACGAACATGTAAAGAGGGAATGTCACACCCTCCAGGATCCTGCCGTCACTGTAACCTTGACCCCATGAGTTTGACTATGCCCGAAGCAGTGCATTGTGGTCTAGTGGATGCCTTCGAGTCAGCATGGATAAAAACTGTGAGTCATTATCTTATTGCTGTGAACTGCTAATGTATTATGCTGCCTAATGAAAGCTTGGGGGAAACAGCAACATGTAATAAAACAACATCATTATTAAACAAGTTATGAGGATAAAAAATATATCAAGACACACATGAATATTAGCCGCATTTAGGAACTGCTGCTAGTTGAAATTAGCTAATTCTCACAGCAAACTCATATTAGCTTTGTCAGTCAGTATTAAACAATAAATTATGTATTGTACATTTGCAAAATGTCTTTTGCCTAAAATATATAAAGGCAGATATATACAAAATATAATATACTTAGAAAAACTAAGTATATTATATTTTGAACAGTTATTGGTTGTACTGTAGAAGTTTAAATATTATCTTAAATATTTAAATAACATCTACATTTACATGTTAGATATTTAAACATTTATTTTACTTTTAAAATCCCTAAAAATACATCTAGTAAAATAAATACTATGTAATAAGATGTACAATTCATTTGAAATAGTTAATCCAAAGAGATAAAACAACATTTACTTGTATAGTAGAAGCATCTGATCTATAAATGTGTTTTGTACAATTCACGTTGCATAATGATTACTTTGATACTGATAAACATAATCATAACGCAGAAGTAATTATTATAAAGTCACAAACTGTCAGACAGCCATGTATGAACGTCACTACAGCAGTTTATCACACATCACATGCTATAATTACAGACGTTATTGAACGCTACAGCACAGCCAGTGAGGCTAGCGTGTTTGTGTGAAAGGGGTGTGTGAGTGGGATAAGGGATTAGAAAGGGGTTAATAAGAGGCCAACATGATTAATTACCGGTGTTTACCTCTTTATGTTTTAATAGAATTCTTTCTTCATCATGCTGATCGGTCAGGATTGTGATTAAGGCCATGCCCCCCACACACACACACACATACAAACACAATAAGCTTTTCATCAGTGTTCCTTAATTTCTTCTCTGAGAAAGGAAAGGAATAAGAGTCCTATGAATGTTTAGTACAGCAAACAAACAAGCTGTATAAAAACTGCAGTCATGCATTCACTCTCTGCAGGAGATCATAAATCCCAGTTATGATGAATGAAGGAGCTTGATAACACAGTGTCAAGTGGGTAATGAGCAGCACTTCTAATCATATAGTTTGTAATCAACAAACAGGATGCACACATTGAAGCTACTGTTGAAACTTGTTGTGTCACTGCGAGTGTGTGTGTGTGTGTGTGTGTGTGTGTGTGTGTGTGTGTGTGTGTGTGTGTGTGTATGTGTGAGTGCAGTTCATTTGAGGGCAACCCTGTTCACTTATGCAATTAACACAAACAGGAGATTTCCTAAGAGAGTACTTGAATATGTTTTGATTAGATCAATAGAGACACTCATTTAGCTGCATGACATCAAGAGAGTTTGCTCACTCTTTTCCTGTCGCATCATTCTCTCAGTCGTTAGATATACATACATTATATATATATATATATATATATATATATATATAGTCACGGTTTTACGCTGCCGGAAGGAACACGGAGCCGAGGATAAACGAAATAAGGCTTTTAATATATCCAACACAGAGGATATCCAACATGGAGCACAGAGGTAGACACACGTAAGTAGCAAGTGAGCACAAGTGAGAAGACCCCACAAAACAGAACTGAAGGACAAGGCTTATGTACAACAGATAATTGGGGAAACACAGGTGGATGGAATCATTAAATTAACAGGGACATGGAACACATGAGGAAGATAATAGACACCTGGGAACTAATCAAACTAAACACGGAAGACAGAAACTGGGTCACGGGCAAAAACAAGCTAAATGAGTCCAGGTGTGTGACATATATATATATATATATTAGGGCTGTCAGTTTAACGAGTTAATTTAATTAACTAGTTATCTGAAAAATATCATATAAATATAGCAGCTTTAAATAATCTTTTGTGGGTATTTTCACAGTAAAATTTATATCACGATTAATTAGAATAATTGATTGAAACATCCTGGAATAAATTAGATTAAACATTTTAATCAACTGACAAGCCCTTATACTACTGACTAAGCATTATTCAATGAGAAGAGGCTTGGTCGACCATAATTTTATTAGTTGCAGAAAAAACAAAATACACATGAAGTGGCGAAATCACGCAGTCCGTGATGGACAGATCATTAACAGCTGGTCTATGTGGTAATATAGTACATCAGGCAGGACATACGCTCACCTAACAGGATCCACTGAAATAAAACTCTGTGTAGTGTGTAGGACTATTTTGCAATTTTTTATTTTTATCACCATTGCATTAATTAAATTGTCCAAATGTGCTTTTTACGGTTTTGTCCTTCTTTTCAAATAAAAAAATCAATTAGAAGACAACAATTTAAAAATATTTACTTAACACTGAACATTTATTAAACATTCTAGCAGACATTATACCAACAAAGCACAATCTAACTTTAGTCAAATCTAAGTTAGTAAAATAATATTTTTTGTCCATTTTTGAGACTTGAATGAGGCATGTATTTTTTACTGTACAAATAAAAGAAGCCTTGCTGAGCATTAGAGAATTCTTTTAAAACATTAGAATATATTACAGATCCCAATTTGACACTATTTGTGAATGTTATAATAAATGTATTAACAGGACTGTTGTAGGGTAATTATTATTATCATTATTATTGTCGTTTTTTTATTTTATTTTACTGTAAAATTACTATATTATCACTTATGAGTGTTAATGGAGTTGTTGCTTTTTTCTGCTTTTATTTTGGCAGAAGCCACGGGAGGATCTCAGTGCTTCTTTTTGTTGACAAAAGCATGTAGATTCATATATGATTCTCACTAAGAATTTGGGAAGATGTTTGTCGCACGTACAGTATCACATTGTCACTTGCCTTTTAACAAAATCACAAAAATGTGACTGAGCAACTGACTAGTAACAAGTTCAATGCAGACTTTTCTGGCAGTTTAGACTTTGAACCCTGGCGCCGCAAGCTCATGCAGCACTGTCAGAATACATGCAATTTGTGCTTGCATTAAAATGTATAACATTCTGCAGTTTATTTACTAACCTTGTGTGGTAACTTCGCGATTGCAATCATCATACAGTAACCTAACCACCAGCATCACCCACCTCTTCTTCTCATCGGAGACAGCACTAAACAGTCCCTCGCTGTCGGTGCTTCATGCTTGTAATGACTTCTTTTTTTTTTCTGATAGTTTTAAATACTTTCACACTGCCGACATGTTTTCTGCATTAGTGCGTGCTTCTTTCTGATCGTGTTAGTCATTGTTCGATACATATTATTCGGCCTTTTCACTTATTCGGCCGAACACCAAAATATATATTTTTTGCTATTTTCAGCCGAATAATTTCAGTTGCCGAATATTCAGTGCATCCCTAATTAACTGGGGAGGTTCTTTGGTGATATGCTTTAGTCATTTTATTTATCCTGTGCAATGCCTTGTGTCAAATGGACTCAAATTAGCACCTTTAACTACTTATAGTTTACACAAAAATGTAAATTCTGTCATTAATTATTCACCTTCTTTCATTTTCAGAACACAACTTAAGATATTTCTGATGCATTCTGAGAGCTCTTTGACCCTCCCATAGACATCAAGGGTACTACCACGATCAAGGTCCAGAAATGTAGTAAGGATTTCAGTAAAATAGTCCATGTAACATCAGTAGTTCAACTGTAATTTTACGAAGCTACAAGAATAATTTTTGTGCCAAAGAAAACAAAAAAAAAACAACTTTGCTCATCAATTCTTCTTCCCCTCATCCAGTCTGCCGTGGCTTGTCTCCATTTTGGAGAGTATCAGGATCCATGAGCGCACTTCCACTTCATGTAAACAACGAAAAAAAAAAAAAAGATTTGAAAACATACCAACAATAAGTATTTTCCAAAAAACTGTATTTTGCATTATTTGTAATGTCACTATGACAATATTTAACTGTTTACTCCCTTATAAGGCTACAAGCCAACTGGCAAGTCATTTCATTTTATTTACTTGGAAAAGCCCATTTTTACACTTGGTTCTTGGTTAATTTTGTACCCAGACTCCCATCTATGAATAATTTATTAAGCACAGTTAGTCAAGATGCTTAATGGATAGCAGAGCAGAGATAAGGTGATTGATGTAGTAGTTAAACTGCTGATTAGTGAGCCTGTATGCTTTTTTGGTGCTTGCTGTGACAATGCAATTACTGTTCCCTACATCCACTAATAACAACCGAAATATCTTCGGAGGTAAACGGGTTTCCTCAGAAACGTGTGCGTAAGAGATCGTGAAAACAGCTGCGTTGAAGCAGTGTCCAGGGAGACCAGGCAGTTCTGCTGGAGCAGGGAATGTTTGGGATTGGCCCAATAGATTGAAGTGTAGTTTGTTTTGGTGTCTGCAAGCAGGAAACGGAAAGGGAGAGCATGAATAATTCTCTTATTAAGCAACACTGGCTCTCATCCTACTGTTTTGGGTGGTGAAAAACACAGAGAATGAGTCTCTCTCAACTCTCAAGGTGTCAGAGGGATATTATATATATTGCTTCCACTGTATTAAATTTCCCCCGTCACAGCCTTATCAGCCGAATTAAAATTAGTTTGCTTGTTGTACCATCACTGTATTTCTCGGCTTCTCGCTTGTCTTTCTTCATCGCCCACTGAAATACACACAGACTCTCTCTGTAGAAATCTTCTAGTTCATCGAGTACACCAGCAGCTGTATTGACAGTGACAGGTAACGTAACTCATATAAAAATCCCTCTCTTGAAGTTTGTTTATTGCAGGTTACTGTGTGGCTAAATGTCAGAACGCCCTGAAAAATCTCCAGGCATTAATTAGTACTCTCAACGGATGGCTTCTCCTCAGCTTTGTACTCAAAATTAGAGCTCCACAACAACTTCATGGATACACTCACAATGACAGCAACACATGCACACACACACACACACACACATAATTGTGATCCACTACTCTGTAATTCATCTTGACACACAAATCATGAATAAAGACACATAGCTCTGGGAGAAAAACAGTAAGGTGAGATGTAAGCATAGTAGGGATGCACAAAATATTGGATACATTGGTACCATATATATCATAGATTGATAATAAATCTATCGGTGAAAAGATATTTAATTTAGCATGCTCAATTAACATATTTTTATATTTCAGTTACCTCTGCCACTATCTAATGCTCATTTACGGTACATTTTTAAAAAAACACTATTAATTTAGCAACACTTTGTCAACACACAATGCAATTCTGAAGAGGTTATCCTGCCATTTTTATCTAGTTCAGAGAGTTCATTGCACTGCATATTGGAAAAATCATGACAGGCAGACAACAACATTTTACTTTCATTTTTGCTGGTTACAGTTATCATCTCCCAAATAAAAAAGAAATACAAATAAATTTTTGCCTTAAGTAGACTTGTATTGTTTTTATATTGAGGTAATGACATTGTAAATTTAGCATTTATACATTTGCAATTTAGTATGTTAATTAAGCAATTTTTCTTTGGGGAACTTTTCGATGGTCGACACAATGGTGTTTTTCAGGTTTTACTATCCTGGGGACATTTGGTCTTCACCTTTAACTCCCCAATCTGACACATCCAGTCCAGTGCTCACATTTAGCTTCTCTCGTTCTTTTCCAATCATTTAATGCAAAAAGATGTGGTCTATCAACTTCCACCTTCACCTCTGGCAATGTTATCCCCATGACAACAGACTTACTGTAGCAACTTACTGTTACAACAACTGTAGTAACCGGCCTCCCAACTTCACCTAGGAAAGATTCTTACTCAACACAAGAACACACTACCTCAAACATACCAACACATGTAAAATAAATAAAATAATATTTAGAGACGACAGTTTCTGTTTTAATATATTTTAGACATAAATGGCACCTGAAATATGGTGTATCATTTTTTATTTTTTTTTACATACTGTAACAGTCAGCTGTCTCTGGTTTTCGTACCCAGTCAGACATGATATGTGAATCTGTGGATTGAGATGATAATTTAAATGATATTCTTGCTTATCTTGTTTATCAGCTTTGCATTCATTCCTCAAATGAAGCTTGTCAATAACCATTGTTCTTAGAAAAGACTTTCTTGAAAAGACAGAGAGGGAACAAGGCACCTTAAGAGACAGATGTGAATGCGTTCCTCTCTCCCGCTCCCTCTCTCTCCTCTAGACCCATTTAGAAACACTTACAGGCCATTAACAATCATTCCCCCTGATTAGAATGGCCTTTGAGTGCCTGGACAAATTGCTTTCAAACATGTTAGAAAATCCTCAAGCCATTTAGACTGTGTATTTGCCGGTACCCAGCAAGACCCATTCTGTCATTCTCTCTGCCTCTCACCAACCCTGTTAAAACAGTGTGAGGCTGAGATACTTTGAGCTGCGTCAGCCTCAGGCGTTCTCTCGTTCTCTTTCTCTTTTTCTTTCTCTCTCACTCTCTCTCTTCCACCTCACCTTTCTTTTAATTCATTGCATAATTACAGTAAGTGAGGGCCATTAATGAACATCCAATACTGCCTACGGTTTGAAAACAATGGATTCTCGTCTATTGTTACTTCCTCCCACGCTATGTCAGGATTTTTTTCAGCTTAAAAGCTAAAAGACTGGAGGCACAGGGAGCCACTGTTGTGTGCCGCTGTGCGTATGTGAATGTAGGATGACCTCTTTGATTAATTAGACTCTCATAAAGCATTTAATCAGTTAATCGGGGCAAATTAGCGCTGCAGAAATGACCCACAAATGTGTTTAAGTGAAACGAGTCCGTCTGTGTGTGTGTGTGTGTGTGTGTTAAGCGAAGTCTGTGTGTTTGTGTGCACGCTTTTGTTTGTATTTTTCTGCACCGTAAGCCGAAAGGAGAGGGTGATTCATTAGCCTTCCTGTGTGATTAAGACTCCCTGGCCGTGTTAACGTCAGGACCCCAACACAAAGAGTTTCAGACAGGCAAACTCAGAGGACGGCTGCGCCTGGGCCTGGGGCTGAATATTAAAAGCCGCCTGCTACACTCCATTAGCACAGCAACAGCGCTAACGCTCCTAAAAAAGAGCTGAGCTAAGTACAGCTGTAGCCACTCATTACCAGAATGGCTGGAATCATTAGTAAGCCATTTGCAAAAAAGAACAAATAAAGTATCAAATTAACCTTTAAACATTCAAAACACAACTTATTATAAAGCCATATAACAGCACTAAACTGTGACATTATATATACTGTAACATTGAAACATAATCACATGCCAAAAAAAGATTGTCTTATATCTAAACTGGTTTAAACACTCATTAGTGTGTGTTTGTAGTGTGCACTTGGACAAGTGCCTCTCCACATGACAGCCCTAAGGGTCAAAAAAACTTATGAGCACCTGGTAGTTTTGTTAATTAATTTCTTTATTTGGTACTGTGTCAAAATGCAAGTTGTGGCATCACAGACAACAGTTTTCTTTGGCAGATCTTAACTAGCACAGATTGACCAGTCATTTGGCAGCGGTTCAGAAGAATTTAAGAGCTAATATACAAGGAGCATGAATGGCAAACTCCATGATCCATAACTACAGACTAGCCATGAAATATCCTTGCTAACTAAGAAGGTATTATGTAGCCAGTGGTTTTCAAATCACTCTGACATTTCCTGACCATGAGTCATTAAAGGTCATCTGACTAGTCAGGTAAAACATGAAATGATGGCTATTGCAGCTAAAGTCATGCCATTATGATCCATTGTAGAACTACTGCTCAGATCTATTGCAGAGAGCATGGTACAATGAAGTAAAAACAGTTTACAGGTCAATGATGTTTGTCCACAAATAAAAAATCTTTTGAAGGGACAGAAAAAGCGAGTTTGAAATACATGCGCCAGATGCTCAGGAAATAATTCTTTGTACTCTTGTTGGTTTCATATGGTTTTGAAAAACATGTTTATACCAAAAAAGTGTCATGGGGTGAAACCAAGTACAAAGTCATTTTATTTCCTTGTAGGAATACATCTGGGAGTGCGCATTTTAAGCATTACTTTCAATATGCATTTTGATCGCACCACATGATTTTGTGGAAAAAAAGTTGAAATGTTAGTTATTACAAAAGTGAAACATTTTTATTAAAAAGATACACCACCATTCAAAAGTTTGCATCCATTAACATATTTTAATTATTTTAAGAAATAATTAAAATACTTCTATTCAGCGAGGATGTGGCAAACTGTTTAAAAGACACAATAAAGACATATATTATGTTACAAATGATTTTTAATTTAAATAACTGCGAAGAAAAAACTGGGTGATACCCCTGAAAAAGTGCCCCCTGCAAAAAAAAAAATCTTAATAAAATGCACAAAACCCAGAGAAGAAATGTCTCTTTATCTCAGCAGCAGCCAACATAAACCGACAAGCCCATTCACTCTAATGCAATAGCTGCAATGTTTCAGAACTAATTAAAACTCATTGCCTCTTCACATAAATTGTGCATTTGTGTATCACTCATGCTGGAAGACCTATCAACATATGCCTCTTCAGTGGCATACATGTTTTAAAAATGCGGTGGGAGACGGCAGTTTGGAATGCAAACCGGGTCCCTGCTGCAGCGCAACATCAAACATCCACACAGCGTCATGGGCGGAGTGAAAGGGAATAACCCAGATACTGAGCGAGTTCAGCATAAGATCTGCTTGGAGCCTCTCCACAAAAAGCTGAGATGGAGCCCCATAAGACGAGCTTGATGTTACTGGCTGAACCACAGGGCATACGAACAGGTGTTGACTGCTGTAGCGGAAAGCTGATCCAAATAACTACTCTGGGACGCCTCACTGAGACTGAGACATTCCGGTCCAATGAGTTAAACAGGAGACTCAATAATGGGGAACATTTCGGTAAGGTTTAGTTTTTTTTTTAAGGCTACGCCGTGGGAAACAAAGGAAGATTCGGCTGTTTTTCTGCTCTAAAGACTTTTATGAGAAGAATCTGCACTGAATCTCCCATTTATGGCAATGTATGCTGGTCTAGAGGGGAGAGGACTTGGATTAAACCCTTTGAGGGGTCAAAGAATACATAAAAATGCAATAGATACATGCAAGAGCTTACAAAAGAAAGAAAAGAAAAAAACATCCTGCAATTATTGTAGGAATAAAATGAATAGTGGGGTTTTGCATACACTTGGCAAGGGAAATCAGTACAACATTTAATTTAATAATATGTGTATATTTTTTTTTTTCTTTTTCTAAAACTGACTTTTGCAGATCAACCAAAATCTTTGCACACAGGGAATCTGTGGCTAATCTTTGTTTTTTTGAACGAAGACAGAGAACAGCCCCTATTCACAAAATGTACTGTCAAATGCAGAGATAAGGAGCAGTTTTTGCCTTGTGGTGTCCATTTGTTTCTATAAACTACAGAATATGTGGAAGACTGAGTCCATGCAGAACTTAAAACTAAAAAAAAAAATGTATCCTAAGATTATGTGCACCTCAGGAAACATTCTGAAATAATTTAAAAAATGCATTTCAAGACCCATGACCTGGCATGCGATTTACACTAGATTTTTCATTTTCTTCATAGCAGACAACATCATACTGTATATTACTGAACCTTGAACAAAAACCTGACAACTTTGCACCAGTGAGGTGCCCTCTAGTGCTGGGCTAGAGAACAACTGGAGCATGACATGCCCGTTTTTTGAATCACCACCAATGTTTCTTCCTCTATAAATGAGAACAGATCCCACAGCTTTCTGTTGGCCTTCACAGCTCCTAATCGTTTTACACAAAGCACCCTAAATGTTGTATAGTGCCCGGATTATTATGTTAAAGACATTTAGCAAAGCTTAAATTATTTATTGCATATGTGACATTTTGAGAGCACATCACAGCAACAAATGCAAACAATTATTAATGTGCACGAGATGTAAGACAAACAGAGACTGTCAGCCAGAGCAGCTAAGAATCCCATGCATGTCATTCTGCAGTATTTGTACGTTTGAATATGTGCCTGTGTGATCGTATGTGTGTGTGTGTGTGTGTGTGTGTGTGTCCTCCTCGTGCTTTGAGTTAGAGTGAACATGGCACTCTGATTTAAGCTGGAGCAAATGCACCCTTCACAACAGCTGCTCTGAAATTACCCATCAAAACTATCACCACTGAGCCCAGCTTCTTTCCAATCAGCTTGCACTGTCTGACCGTCCTGTAGGGCAGGCCAAGTAGAAAACAAACACACACACACACACACACACACACACACGGACACTAACCTATCTCAAGTTACAAGGTACAAACATGTACAAGTCTCAATTTACGTACTTATGCCGGTCTTTGAACAAGTAATAGTCTTCATTAGCATATAGAACTTCCCTAACAGGAAATGGCCTGGACCGGATACAAAGTTTAGGCTCATACAACAGCAGAGCCTCAATTAAGCATGTGAATGAAATGGATTATAATGCTGGCTGAAATGGCAGGTGAAACTGACAGAAAAAGAAAAAAGTTTCTCTCACCCTCCTCTCATCTTGGTTCTATCTGCTCTCTTTTGGCTATAGAAGCACTAAGCGTCCTGTTTTGTCCTCATTTTATCTCATAAAATTTCTGATTAGCTGAGCGTTCTTTTTAAAGCATCAAATAACAAAAGGAAACTTTAAAGTCATTCAGTATGCTGACTAAATAACTACAATTTCATCAACAGAAAAGACCAATGATGCCCTCCAAAGAATAACACATGGATGACAAATACAGCTAAAATATTTTTCAAAGTTGTTCAAAAAAGAGTATGTTTACAAGATAAAAACTATTTAGCTTTCCTAAAATGTTATTTTACATTCAATCTATTATATGCCATTTGCCTTTTTACTAGCAATTTCTCAGTCAGTTTTTTTTTCAGTATACCCTGTCATTTTTTATGTTGTAAATACAACAAAGACTATTGGAGTATGATTTATGAAGAAAAGTAATTAGTCTTCCTACTTCATGGCAGAATTTCATGTTTAACCAAATGTGATACTTCCCATTTCTTTGTAATATTTTGTGCAATTTCTGAGTGAAAACAGTTTCTAGACCAAATGTTTTTAGTGAAGTTGTCAACCTCAAATATGACAGACACACACTCCCATTCAGTTGCTGAAGCTTGAAAGCATGGTGTTGTGGCATCCATAGTTGGGTTAGTACCAGCAGCTTGCGATCAGTGCTTGAGGTCAAAGTTTAACATAGAGCTCAATAATCTGAGCCCAAAAGACTAGAGCAAGACCTGCCATCGTTCTCTGTTAGCAGAGCGTCGGGGGTCTGGGACCACAGCACAATAAAGTCACAAATGACTCATAGACTCACAAGCCTGACATCTAAAATATAAAGTCATGCTTTACACATTGCATACACACAGTAAACTCCCTCATCCCTACTACATAAAACAAAATAGGATTTCACTGTCTAGTGCAGTTTCCAAATGAAGGTCATGCAGATGACATGAGTTTCATAGGTCATTAAATCCTCTCTTCTTTACATTTCATTCTAAGGTGTTCCCACTTAAATAGCCTATGTGTCCAAATTTTGTTGTCACATGCGTTTTATAACCATACTTAACTTAAGGCAACTGTGAACTAAAACGTAAACACAATACAAACCAATAAAGTGGTCTTAATGAGTTCCCTCATAGCGCATCGTGCTGATATCTTAAATAAACAAAAACGGCGACTGAGTATCATTACCGGTGATTCGCCTCCGGTGCTTTTGCAAAGCGGACCCCGGAAAACTCCTTTGATGCTCCGGTAGTGTCCATTGCTGAGGTGCGTGGAGCTGATCACAAGATAGTAGCACGCCATCCGGTCCAGCGTCACCCATGAGCGGGCTCCAGGGACGGCCAGGCGATCAAGTTAGTTTGGAGGTGATCTCGCAGGGGTTACACCGAGTGGAAGAAGCCGGAGGACGTCTCTACGCACTGGTCCGGGCGCTTCAGTCAGCACTGGACGGCGTTACAAGGACACGCCGAGAAAATACGAATCTGCTTGGATTGCTAATCGGAAACACTGTTTCAGTGTCTGATTCAGTGTCTTTCAAGAAATCACTGTTCAAGGAAATTCTTGTGTCACATCCTCTGTCTGTTTTCCTCTTTAAGAAGAGAAAAGCACCTGCTCTCCAGCCCAGACGTCGTTATTGGATGTTACTCTGGAGTTACTCTTCAGTCCCACAGACTCAAGTGTTTAGCATTATTGTTATAATGCTATATATATCCCATAGCACAATAAACACTTCAGCTGAGGTCATGTCTTCCTCAAACAGCCTCCAAAAAGTCAGGTCTGTAGAGTGATGTGAAGATAGAAATTCCAGTGCTGATTCATTACTGTGGTACTTTTGTATCTGAGTTATGTTTTATCTTGCTTGATTTCAAACGAGTGCGCGCATGTCTTCAATTGACCGGTCAACTCTGACGAATTCGCTGCATGTCCGATCGCAGATGCTCTTTCCATGCGCCGAAACGATCCGTGCTCTGAGCTGAGTCCAAATGAGTGGAAAGCAGAGGTTTCCTCTGTCTCTCTCTCTCTCTCTCTCTCTCTCTCTCTCTCTCTCTCTCTCTCTCTCTCTCTCTCTCTCTGCTAAGGATGGATTTGAGGGAGAGTAATAAAGCTTTCAACTGAACGTGAACAGTTTTTGGGGCTGCACAGCAATCAGTGCGTCAAGAACCCCCAACCATGACATTGTCATGTTGTTATTTTACATTTTCATAAATTATATCGTAAAAACGTTTGGGTTTTGTTTAAAAAATGAAAATATACTTGGTAAAACTGCTAAATAAAATCTGTAAATCTGGCATGTTTAATTCAATTTTTTATTAATGTACATTTATTACACTATACTTTGTTTTATGTTAGCGTAATGTACATGCAAATTTGACATGTTTATCTATTCTGACCAGTGTCTATATTTTCTCCTCTTTTGTACGGTTTTAGAAACACTATCATACAGTAGTTTTTTGTTGTCGTTGTTGTTGTTTTGCAAATGAGAGCTCAAAAATTCTATTTGTTTGTAGGCCTACTTTCTGTTTACCATTGTAGAAGTTTACCCAACTAGGCTATGACGACTTCTGCTTCGGTGAACCCCCTGAAATTTGGAAAGGGTCCAATCAATTTAGTTTAAAAATGTCTATCCCCCTGATAGTCATTGTATAAATTGCACACTGCTTGCTTAATCTGGCCCTTAAAAAATTACTTTAGGTGGTCCATCCATCCAGGTTAAAACGGTCAAATAAAATACTAATTTTGACTTCAATAAAACCTGCCAATTTAGACATTACCACAGGAAACACATTTTTGAGTTTCTTTGCCCAAAACTCTGGTATAGACCTGCTCAGCACATAATTAGCAACTTTACTCCAACAAACTTCCATCTTAAATTAATACACTCTTTCAGATGATACAGAAGCAAATTAAAGTAATTTAAAACCGCTGAAAAGGTAGTAAGAGGTTTAATGGCCGCAGGGATCACTGACTGGCACTGTCCACTCACTGTGGTGCTGAAACCAGAGAAGATCCTCAGGATGAGAGGGATCCTGAAACAGTTCATTGTAATTAAGGGAAAGCAACACCTTTTTTAGCTGGAGGTCTGGAATATAGATTCAAGTCAGCACGTCTTGAATTCAATAGACTATACAAGGCTAATTGGTCATTACGTTCCCCTAAAATTAGTTCAGTCAATCTTAATGAGCTTTTGTGAAGGTGATTTATTTTTTTTACTTGCAGGCTCAAGACTTTCTCACTCAACAATACATGGATCATCCAAGTAAGCAAATCTTACATTGGCTTATTAAAACAAGGTTTTATTGTATCTGTACAAGGAAGTTGTATTTGCACAGGAAGCACTTCTTTTCCTGGCAGATTACAGTGTAAATTATAAGTTGCCATCTGTTGATCAAATCAGAGTCATATGTGAACTTCACAAGTCGCTTTAAATGTAAATGCAAGACTATTTATTTCTTTCACCCGCTCTCTACCAATGAAAAAATATTTTGTACAAGTACAAACCCAAATGTGTTATCATCATGCACAGGAGCGACTGAAGTTACTGTGTGCTTCAGCAGCACTCTGAACTGCTGATGTGCCATTATCTCCAGGGTACAAATTCTTTTGTGTACATTTCAAAAAGAAGAAATACCAAATAGCAATTCCCATTATGAAAAGATGCTCATGCAATCATTATGAAGCAAAGACTTGTCTCTCATTTTAAAAAAAAGGCTATTTGAATTGTATTCATGAGTTACTGGATTTAATCTTTCTAAGTTTTGCCCCCAGCTGGGTTCTTGTCTCCTATTCTCTCACTCTCATCCAACCCCTTCACTCTATCTGCTCTATTTTGTCCTGTCTCTCTTTCTCTCTCTTTCATATATCCTGATAAAATTATGAAATATTAAACAGACTTTTTTTGGTCCACATTCCTGCATTCCTCCAGTTGCTTTGTGTATTTCTTACTCTGAGGCAAAAAGGGGAATGGCATGTCATGACACAAATGCACTGAAACATGCACATACAGACACTCAAACAAACACATACATAAAGTTTTAATTCTAGGGGACACAAACAGTATATTTGGATTTAAACATACTGAAGCGATGACTGGAAATTTCTCAGCCAGTGTAGACTGAGAAATGAAATATTCAGCAATCTAAATGTAAATGTAAGAGAAATTTATTGTTGGGTTTTCTGCACAATTACAGCATGCTAAATTTATTGCCTGTTACTGCTGATAGTGTGAGACAGAAAAAGAGCTAACTTGAGAAAGGGCAAGAGACGAACCACAAAGAAAGCATGACATGAATCTATCAACACTTACTTTGTTTTTTTGTTTTTTTACTTTATATACTGTACGTGAATACATACTATATCCGTAATGTACATAAGAGTACATGAGCTCACATTTTCCATTACTTTGGAACACATTTTGCTGATCCATTCCTATGAATCAATGGTTCTCAACTGGTAGGTCGCAGAGGGACCACCTTCCACCTCCATTACACCGTCATCGGTCGCCTCTTGAGGTTCAATGGATCTTGAAGCAAAACCAGTTGAGAACCACTGCTCTAAATTACATTACAGCCAAGCTCTCAGAACTTAATTTCACACACAAGTTGGAACTTAAACGAATAGTTCAGCCAAAGATGAAAATGTTGTCATCATTCCTATGCCATTTCAAGCTTATAACACTTTCTTTCTTCTGTGGAAAGGTCATGTTAAGAAGAAGCACAAGAGTCATGTATACTGTTGTTGAGCTGCTGTGGCAATAGCCTAGCAGTATAAATCTCCATCTAGTTGTGTTGTATAGAAAAAAAAACAGCTCGGAAATTTAGCTTAACATCATCTTTTTTTGTTTCTCACAAGAAAAACGATCAGAAGGATTAGGAAATTATTGAGCATTCGCATATGAAGACAAAGTTGTCATTTTGAACTAAACTATTTTACTAAACTAAAATAAAAACCTAGTACTTTTATGAATTGAACAGGTTAAACAATATGTTTTGCAATACTGACATTTTAGTTTTACATTGCAGTTCTTTTTCTTGATGTCTCTTGAATGTGGTCAGCAAAAGTCATGCTGAGAATTGTTCTCTCCCCTTTTTTAGTCGATAAACCTATTAATTTTATATCCAAAATGAGCACAATTACACGGCTTGTTGCATTTTATTATTTGCATTTAGCATTTTTTTTCTTGCTGTCTGTGACCCTATCAAAACAAAACAAACTACTGTACATAATCTTAGGCACATGATTCTGTTTTTCCCCCTAAAAAGAGACTTTTAATGAGTCTCATTCTATTGAATTCAGCTATGCAAACACAAAGAGAGACGGAGGGAACTACCATCCATCAGAAGCTGATAACAGAACACCTATAGACCCTCTAAAATCAGGTCACAAGCACACATACTCACAGACATACAACCATTAAATACAGACACAAACACACACACAAGACAGAAAAGTGAAGCTGCAGATGAAAGGATGGGATTCCAGTGGTTGAATTACATTCCGGCTGGCTTTATGTGCCCTGACTCCAACTGGGAATTTCATTACAGAAAACCACTCCTGTGTGAGAGACAACCCCAGGTTATACATCCAATAAGGTGAGTGTGTGGGTGTGAGAATCTGTGCTTGTGTGTGTGTTTATTGCAGGCCCAGTGACACTCAGTAAAAATACATAAAGTGAAGGTCAGAAGACAGCGGACCCCCTCACACCAATACAAAGGCAGTTTTCTAGTCTATGAAGCGACACACACGTTGTGTCTTTCAGTTTTGGCTTTCAGAAATTTTAGAAAATGCAAAAAAGCATATTTCCAACATTCACAATTTGTGCTCATTTCATTTTATATATAGATTTTTTCATAAATGTTTCCTTTGCATCATCTAATGCATCTAATAGGTCAATATTTAATAACAATAACATTAAATAACACTATTAAATGTAATCTTTAACTAACACAAAATGAGTATCAACTTTTCATACAGTACATAGTTTTTTGAATCCTTAATTTACTCATAGCATTTTAATGATCCATTTTCATTTTTATTGTTTTGTTTTTCATTTATTTAGACAAAATCGTATAGAATTTTAATATCAGCCATTTAATGGTTATCGGACATAACAAATAATTACTTCACATAAGAAATAAACAATATAGTAAATAATTGCTGCTTATTGTATTGACCATAAATGTAATAGTGCATGCCTACACAATAGAAAAATTTCCAATCCAAGCTACATTTCTCAAACACGTTTTCTATAGGGGAAGATTTTTAGTTAACAACAACATCAATTTGTGTAAGTTTATCATATGGCTTTAAAACACTTTGAATATAATGTATTTGTTGTAGGAACTACTTTTATAATGTTTTTATGGAGCTCGATAGCCCTGAGTCCCCATGTGCATTTATATGGAAAAGAGCAAAGTGAAAATTCTTCAAACCTTCTTTTGTTTTACAAAAGAAAAAAAAAGTCATACTGGTTTGGAACAACATCAGAGTGAATATATTTATTTATTTATGGCTGAACTATCGCTTTAAGATGAAGGAAGGGTATAAGAGTGACCCTCTTCTTTCCCCCTTTTCCTCTGTCCTGTTTTCAAACCATGGCAAACACAATCACTCACACAAACAACAGCATAATCTGTGCGTTGGTCTGACCTTAAGTTAACTGGTCACGTAGGACCAAACCGACAGGTTATACAAACACATATCATTCTACACACCACACACACATGTGAACACAAACTAAACCATGGCACTAAATCAGTGATAATGTGCTCATTCAGAGATGTGTCATTTTAATTGGTTCTATAAAAAGACAAACATGCATTCACACACACACACACACACCAGAAGAAGAACAGCAGAGGGTCTTCTAATCAAGTCTGACAAGGCGTGCTGTATACACAAGGGCTGATATAGCAGAATATAGTCCTCCGTGCACGTCTTATTTCCTCTGAAATAAAGTATTGCCCCCACACATTAAATCAATGGCTATGTTTGCATTATCCCCCTGTGTGCCTCTGAACTATTGCTCTGAAACATCCCGTATTACCCAGCCAGAGGAAGCCTCTCATCCCTTGTCAATTCCCCACTCAGCAGAGCCCTGCATATGAACAATTTTGGACTTTATCCAAAGATGCATATTGCCTCATCCTCAAAATATATTATTTATCTGCTGTAGGGAATAATACTGGGTTATGATTCTTCATGATTAATTGCAGTTTTGGCTATTTCCTTAAACCTCTGCATTCAACACAAAAACCACTGCCATGAAAGATAAGATATAAGTAAAAAAAAATTACTTTCTCCTTTTACGAAATATCTCAGTGGTGACAGTATTATTTAATAGATGGAGATTATTAAATACTATTATTAGCAGGCAAACCTCCTACTTGTTATAAACCTCTTTTAAAAGACTTAATGAATAATAACCTTTTAATAAATAAATAACACTAACAGGTCTCTAATTCAGATTTAAAATTCTAAAGATGCACAGATATTACTTTTATGGCCGATACCTATAATCTGATATTTTTTAATGATTTAGCTATTTTGTCTAAATATATTTGGAAAAATAAGGCACTATACATTAAAATAAATAGTTAAAATTAGGTGAATTTAAGCATTATAACATTATAGTGTACAGTATGTAAATTGGATATCCATTTTGAGATTTGATAAATATTACATTCAGGAGTGTTATGTCAGTGTTGTAAGTGAGCGTTACATGACAAAAAGCAAATAATTTGCAAAAGTACTGTAAAAATAGGGGAAATGAGCATGCATAATTAAAATAAAATAAATAAATAAATTTATGCATTTAGCAGACACTTTTATCCAAAGCGACTTACAGTAGTGCCTTCAGGCTATCAATTTTTTACCTGAAAATTAATTAATTCAATTAATTTATTAATTAAATATTTAACACAAAAAAATAAATAACAATATGGTACTAATATACTTCACTATATTATATTCCCCATATGCAACATATTTTTAGTACATTGTTAAAAAGGGAGTACAGTTAAAGTAAACTTTCAAGCAAATAATTAAAAAATGTATGGCAATTCATGTCAGACGGGATTCTCATGCAACTATGCAGAGGAGGACACAGACCTGCCAGAAGTCACTTCTGCAATCTTTGAAATTTTGTAATCTATTTTCCTTTTTATAATAACTGATTACATTGCAACATTTGTGCTGTAGAATTATTTAATGTTGAGCAACATTACAGTAAGCCCTCTACAAACCAACATTATGACATTTAAGCTTTTATTTATTTAGAAAAAAAAAAATTTTGTGAAGATGCAGGACAACCACCTAGAAGTGCGTTACAAAAGTCCAGTCCAGAGGTAATGAATGCATGAACTAGCTTTTCTGCTTTTCTCTGTCTTATGCCAATTGAATAGGAGAAAATTATTGCTCATCCAATCTTTTACATTTTTAACACACTCTGTTAGCTTAGATAATTTAGAAGTTTCATCTGGTTTCGTTGAGATTGCTGAGTATCATCAGCATAACAGTGGAAACCAATACCGTATTTTTTAATAATTTTACCAAGGAGCAACATGTATATTGAAAATAAAAGGGGACCTAAGGTGGATCCTTGTGGCACTCCATATTTTACTGGTGATAAATGAGATGACTCCCCACACAAAATGATAGCGATCAGGCAGGTAAGATCTAAACCATCTTAGAGCCTGCCCTTGAATACCTGTATAGTTTTGTAATCTATCTATGAGTATGTTGTGATCTATGGTGTCGAACACAGCACTAAGATCAAGTAAGACTAGAAATGAGATGCAGCCTTGATCTGACGCAAGAAGCAAGTCATTTGTAATTTTAACAAGTGCAGTTCCTGTGCTATGGTGGGGCCTGAAACCTGAAATTCTTCATACAGATCATTTTTTGCAGGAAGGAGCTCAATTGAGCAGACACAACTTTTTCTACAATTTTAGACATGAATGGAAGATTTGAAATAGGCCTATAATTTGCCAATTCACTAGGATCTAGTTTTGGTTTCTTAATAAGAGGCTTAATAACCACCAGCTTGAATGGTTTTGGGAGGTGACCTAAAGATATCCACGAGTTAATAATACTGAGAAGCGGTTCTTCGGCTACAGGTTAGCCCTTCCTGTCCTATAGTTGTAAAGCACTTCAGTTTATCTTTGGGTGCGATGGATGAAACAGATGTGTTAGATGCTGTAGAATCTACATTCGCTATTGTATTTCATCAATATCTTTCAAACAAAAGCACAAAAACCAAGATAATGGCTAGAATATTCATACTTCACATCAAAACATTTCACATCTTAAAATTTATATTACTTTGAACAGAGCTCTGAATATGTGGATGGTTGTTAAAGCAGATGCAAACTCACTGAAACGCTCTCAGCAAATCAGTCACCGTTTGACGGGCCAAAAAGTGGTCTTTTATTCTCCGCAAAGTGAGAGGTTTAATTTTAGCCTGTTTTCTAAGAATACTAAAAGCACTTGAATGAAGCGGCAGATCAATTGACAGCTTAAAATCATGCAGAGAAATCGCCTAAGATGGTGTACAAGTTCAAAGAATCTCATTGTTAAGCTGATATTATGAATCAGCAGACAGCCAGGGTTAATGCAGACTAAAGCATGAATTCTCCATTCAGAGCACATGTATCTTTCAATTACTGCAGGAGTGAGTATGAATTTGTAACACTACATAATTACACTGCGGGTCATGCTCACTCTCACTGCATAAATATAACCTGGGAATGAACAATGGCAATTTCCATTTCACTGTTCATTATCAGGCTAATATAAAGTTGTTTTTGGTCTTAAGGGACCGAACGTGTAGCTACAAAGAGATTGTGATTTGTGTGCACTAGAATCACTGCTGTGGTGTTTGGGCAATTCTTCTTGGCTCATCAGGGTGCATGCTGAATATGAAATACATCACTAATGAATTACTGCCAAAGATTATTACAAGGTATATTAGTATCTGGAACGTCCCCCTGAGTGCGGTTTTGTTGGAAACCTGTAAGAGTTTGTGCTAGTCTTCATGAATGAGATAACAACATGCAGCACATAAAGACTGTCTGTGCCATTTAAACAAATTAGGTGGAAAAGCGAGCAAAATGCAAGTAAAAGTTATAGTCGATCTGAATTAAAGCTCATTTATACCGAAGAGGGACTCCATTATCTTTTAATCTTCCCTAATCTCTTTTTGGCCACGTGTTTCTCAGAGTTCTCTGAATAAATTGGTGCAGCTACATTATTACGCCCCCTGCCACCAAAGATAATGAGCTCAAATGATTGCTGGAATTCATGTCTAATCAGACATCTTTCTGAGGGGAGGGAGGAGTGAAGTCTAACGAAAAGTCCTAAGATGTAGACATTTTGATATTCTCATAATTCTTAAGAAAATGTATTGCTTTAATTAATACTGGCATAACTAAACGTCAGTGCTACGTAAATAGTTGTTCAAAAACAAAAGCTGTTGATACATTTTTGCAGGGCTCTGAACTTCAGACTTATAATGAAATAGAATCCCTGATGTTTTTCCAATTCATTCTAATTATTACAATCATTATAATTTAAAAAAGGCTGGTGAGTCAGTGTCTTAAGTACTTCATTATTAGTCTAACTTAATCATTTTCACTCTTAGTTCTGTTTTACAGCAGAAGCTTTTAAAATTCTAACTTTTTAATTAGAAAATATCAATGTATTGGTGTTTTAAAGAATCCAGCAACTGAAGAACTTATAAATGGAAATTCAACAGCTTTGGTGCGCAAAAAAAAAGTTCTTATCATCAACGCAAAACTATATTTTTGGAAACTGATACAAGGTAAAAGACTTTGTTTGGGTCACTAAGTATGTTGTTGAATTTGTCTCTCTGTCTGCTTTGATGGATTATATAACTAATGTGGATCAGGAAAGAGAAAAAAGAGAAAAGACCTAAATAACATGAAAAAATCAGCTTTATCGTCAAAAGATTATGAATAAGATTTAGGAAGAAGCAAATCCAAGAGATTTTATTTATTTATCGTATCAGCTCTTAATAGATTGATCAGAAGGGCTGTTGTGTACAGAACATTTTTAATTCAACACCAGCAACTTTTACAGAACAACACAAAATTAAATGTACAATGATTGATTTCAGTAAAAAAAAAGACATAAATGATCATCTAAGACTTGAATGGAAGAGTATGTATGTGCTCGCAAATGTATGCATGTGTGTGAGTCAGTCTTAATGGGTGACATCCTTCTAGTGCCAGGCAAAAGACAAAGCTGACATACACTGACAAAGCTCACATACACTGATACACACACACACACACACACACACTCAAATCTCTCATGGCACATCTCTAGCTCAGCTTCCTGGCACAAAACTGCAGTGTGTGTGTGTGTATGTGTGTGTGTGTGTATTTCCTTGACAACGTGGTATCTCTCTTCTTATATATGATAAAATGAATGAAAATATCAGTCTGTGTGTGCTAAAGTCAATGTTTTGTGTGAGTTAAATGAATGCATTTGTTGGTGTGTGTTGTATGTGTGTGTTGGGGAGGTTGTTTTTAATATTTGTAGAAGAGCAATGAGGCCTAATGTGATAGGAGTGCGATTGGAAGAAAAAGTTAGAGTCAGCTCTTGTTCACAGTTACCCATAATGCACTACTCGCCTCCAAAGTGACAGACACTCATCTATAATACACAGAAAATTTTACAGTTTCTCTCTCTCTCTCTCTCTCTCTCACACACACACACACACACACACACACACACACACACACACACACACACACACAGAGAGAGAGAGAGACACACACACACATTACACACACACACACACACACACACACACACATATATATATATATATATATACAGTATATATATATATATATATATATATATATATATATATATATATATTAAATTTCTTTGCACTCTCTTTCTTATGTTCATTCATACTCTGTTTCCTATCAAAGGAACTTTTCAACTGAATTTTGGACCACAGTTCAATCAAACCTAGCTATTAAAACAGTGTGATATTTTTCCTTGCACTCTCTTTTCTCTCAGTGTCAGTGAAATCAGCAATAAGAGTGGAAAACTTTTCTGAAAGTTATAAAAAAGATATATATAAATAATGTCAAAATAATTTATTTTTTTTAAAAAAGAAGGCATGTCAAAAATGAAAGAAATGGTTCCTCCAAACGTTAACATTTTAAAAAAAAGATATCATCATAAAAGTGTATAACACCAAAATTGAAGTGACACTCATAATGGAACATCAAGGATTGTTTTAAATCTCCAGAGAAACATATAATTCAATTGTCTGCAACTGGTTAATTAGATGCATAGAAAATCGCATTTTGTAGTAAAAATACTGCAAGTAAAAAAAAAAAGAAAAAAAAGGGTGCTTTAAATACCTGAATGATGCACTTAAATAACTGAAAAAGCTAATGTTGGACACTTAATCCACTCAACTGTCGCAGCTTTAATCACTTCACGGAGGGGGAGGGGCTATCAGACTCCAATTATTAATGACAAAATAACCTTATGAAATTCATACACTACATTGTTGAATACAGAGTGCATAAGTACATAGTATAAGTGAATAGTGTAGAGTGCGTCATTTTGGACGCAGTTATTGAGTCAGTAAGTAGCCTACTCAAGAACCAGATCAATTAGATTTCTGAGAGAATCAGTTAGACCAGTTTTGTTAACTGATAAACCAATTAATCGAAAAGAGTTATACTCAGTCTATATTACCTTTCTTTATATAGAAAAGGATGGCTAATTTTAATTATGTTTAAATTCAAAAGAAACAGTATTGAAAATGGTAAGTAAATTCATTTTTGGGTGAACTGTCCCTTTAAATGTCTCCCAATCATGGATTAAAACCATATTTTCCCATCTTCCAAAATGGTGTATTTGCTCTCTCTCTCTCTCTCTCTCTCTCTCTCTCTCTTTCTATGCAATGCATTATCAAATCATTAATGAAAAAAAAAAAAAAGATTCAGCAGTTTTGCACCAAAAAACTAGTATAATTTCCACCAAGAATTGCTCTCCAAACAAAGGGGGCCAAGTAGTTAAATCCCTTCGGGCCTGTTATCATGATTATGAGAATTTTGGGACTCAGGAGAGACTGAAGTGGAAGCATTTCAGCTGTCCATTAGGAATTTCCCATCTGGACACAAACCCAGCACAGCTGCAAACTCTCAGCCCGCAGAGAAGCGAGCAGGGGGTAGATGAGGTGAATTTTGTGGGGATGCTGTGATTAATTGTATTTTGAATGACAAGATAGAGACATGCAAAGAGAGGTAACATGAACAAGGAAGGCAATGTGTCTTGCTCACAAATGCCACTATTAATCACTCCTATTCTGTTATTCATATAAATCCGATCCTGTTAATAATATTTCAAGGACATTCAAACGGCTGCTTCAATAACTAGCCTATATTTGTACTCTGACAACAAATTCTCTATGCATTAATATCTCCATCTTGTTTTAATCAAAATCCAGGAGAGATCTTAGACATCAAGTCAAGTATCCCTTTAAAATGTCCCTCCATAATGGATTGAACATAAAATCGGTTTACTAGCCACTTTGTTAGATAAACCTGTTCAACTGCTAATTAACACAAATCTAACGCAATCTAATCAGCCAATCACATGGCAGCAACTCAATGCATTTAGACACGGTCAAGACGATCTGCTGAATGAGGCAGAAAGGTGATTTAAGTGACTTTGGCATGGTAGATGTGCCAGACAGGCTGGTCCGAGTATTTCAGAAACTGCTAATCTATTGGGATTTTCAGGCACAACCCTCTCCATGGTTTATAAAGAATGGTCCGAAAGAAAGAAAATATCCAGTGATGCCTTGCTTATGCCTTGTTGACGCCAGAGCTCAGAGAAAATGGCCAGACTGGTTCAAGCTGATAAAAAGGCAACAGTAACTTTTTATAACTGAGTACAGCTGCATGATTAATACTTAATAGTAATCTAATAATCACAAGTCACTGGGACAATAATGTATACTTTAGATATAAAAACTGATGTCTACAGTAGATATTTAGTTTGTAACAAACAATATTTGGGTTGTCAGGCTTTTGGATTTAGTTCTGTGGTAACAGAAAATAAAAAGCAAGGTTTTCAACAGAATGTGCTTAATGTGACACAGAAGTGGTCCCAAATGTTTTCAACAATAAGTCCAACACAATATCAAGGATTTCTGAAATGCTGCACACACAGAGAAAAGCGCATCATATTTTCTCTTTAGAGAACACAGGCCTGGGAGAGCTTTCAAAAAGATGTACTTTCCAATAACAAAGTCAATGACAAAATAACATATTCAATATTCATTCAGATTTCCACAGAAAATAAGTCAATAAACTAAAGCAATAACAAACAACACATATTCTTCAGATAAGTCTAAGTCTAAGAAGATAAGTCTAAGTCTAAAAGTTAACAGCTGGCCATCCATAATCTTATACTGAGAAGCACAGCAGGAAGGGATTGATCGATCATGAAAGCAGCCTTATGTGTGTGCGGACCGTGAGAGGTTCACGTCCGCCAGGCATTAATGTTAACATTTCTGCATGGCATGATAATCTAATTATGTGTGATGTATTCGATAACCATAACAAGACATCCTTGAAGATAGGCACAGGAGAACTGACCAATCAAATGATGAGAACGGCCTGTGAATGTCAAGCAGAACAGATTGCACAAAGGGAGCTCACCTAAAAACACTGAACTGCTGTCCAAAAGTAAAACCTGAAGCCATAGACATTATGAGAACCATTGTAGGATCCTAGTTTAGGAAAAACAGCTAAATTAACATAGTAAATGATATAAACAGAACTGCAAAAAGGTTTCTGGGATGGTTAATATACTTTGGGGACAAAAGTGTCTAGAAATTAGGTAAATCTGCCAAAATCTCACTGTTTGGGCATATGGAGATGACATTTTAGTTGGAAAGAAAAAAAGAAAGAAAGAAAGAAAGAGAAAGAAAGAAAGAGAGAATACTTTTAATAATTGTATACAGAATAGATTTTCTAAAAATGCCTTTCTTCGTCTGTAGTAATTATAACAATCAGATCTAATTAGAAAAAAAAAACTACTTTATGAGTTGGTAATTTTGTATGAAATCCTTTGATTTAGTTTTTATGAAAACAAACCTAGGTAATAAGGTCAACCCCAAAACTCAGTAATGTGTAAGCAGATCACACAAAAATATAAGAAAGAGATTCAAATGAATTCAAATGAATTGCGAAATTCCAAAATATTCCAAAATAATTTGAATTGGCAGGAATGTATTTTGAATTATAATTCGTTTTATATTTTTAGGCCAAGTAAATGTAAATATTTACTTTAGGCCAAGTAAATGTGTGTAAAGTTTGTGTGTGATCACAGAGCAAGTTAAAATCATATCGTAAATCAAAATAGGTATATAAAAGGGAATGTATCTCTAAAAAAAGACATTCATATATAATAACCAGTAAAGTCATAGCTTTTTTTTGAATGTCCATAATGCAAGATAATGCATACCTCAACAGCATATGGAATAAATAATACAGAAGTGTCTGCAAATCATTGTTTCTATGAAAGCATTGTGACAGGAAAATTTACAATTCTGACATACACTCAGGTCTTCTCTTTGAAGGAAGCCATATTTATCTCTGCTGCTTATTAATTGCCAACAGCTATGATAACATAACCTGCTTCAAAGTTCACATTACTATGTGCGATAATTTGACAGTAAATGTACAATCAATTCTAAAGCATGCAGCAATATTTGCATGAACAATTAAGCAGCCAGATATCTGGAAAGGTCAATCCCAACCAGGTCACAGGGTTAAAACACTTGAAGTGTGCAATTAACCTTGTGTGGAGAGAAAGAAAGAAAGAGTGATACACACAGAGACTGAGTGAGAGAGAGAGTGAGAGAGAGAGTGGGGGATGTAAAAAGAGGCAAATAATTACGCTAATGGAGAGGAATTAGATCTGTAGCATTTAGTGGAGAAAGCTGAGTAATTGAATTAACCAGGTTTTGAATAATTCCTCTTTCATTCTACCTATTTGCTCATTAAATGGATTTGCCATGGATAATTTAACCTGCTTCTCCCAAATTAATCAATGCGGTTGAAACTTCACTTCCGCTGTTGTAGTGCATCCCTTATCCGAGACAAAAATATGAAATCTATTTCCTATTTCATCAATTATACAATACAAGAAAACAATAAAATACAGCCAATGATGTGATAATTATACTCTCTTCCTTTCCTCCATTCTTTTTCTCTCTCTTGCCTTCCGTTGGGTTTTGTCATGTTGCTTGTTGCCAGATTCCACCCACAACCCTTTTTTTTTTTTTTTTTTTTTTATAAAAATAGAATAAGTTTGTAATATAGTGTTTATTTAATAGTGTGAGCTGGGAATGTATTTTAGGTGTCTATGAGGCCGCTGTATTTAACAGTGGCATTGCTCCATATTGGCTGGATTCCGCCGCCCTCATTCTTGTCTGCTATTGTCTGTCTCATACATTGTTCTATTGTTTCTTTCCTTAGCCAAACACATATGCATAAACAACACACACAACACACATTTAGTCCCAGCGGAAACAGTCAGATGTTTCTCTTGGCCACATCCGTGATATCTTGTAAACATGAATATTCTTTGTACACCTAATATGCCTTTTTTAAGGGTAAGTTCACTATAAAATGTACAGTTTTTGTTGTGGAGCACCTAATGATATGGGGATTTCTGAACTTCCGAGCTCCAAAACTACGAAAAAGGATCACAGAAATAATTGTATGACACCTTCTAAAGTCCTGTGTAAGCAAAAGAACGTTATTCCCTGAAAATCTCCCCTTCCGCCATTAAAACCTGCCATATCAACTGCAAACACGGGAATGTTATTGTTTACTCAGGTGCAGTTCAGTGAATTTTACCATATAAGGAGAAGAGGGAGGAAATTGCTCACATATGTCATTGCTTCTCGAAGTAGTGCACAAGATCCCGCGCTCCACCTGCAATACCTCTACAGATCTCTAGGGGTCACGCCACACAACTTTGAGAATCACTGATGATTGATAGTTAGTAGCAGTTTCTTTAACATTCATATTTCACATACTTGTTCTTATTATGTTTAATATATAAAACCTGTTCATTTCCTACTGCCATTACCATTACTGATCAGGATAGCAAAAATGTATTTATTATTAGGCAAAAATATGCCTAATAAACAGAGTGTGTCTTTGGGGAGAGGGGGAGGGGTGGGGGGCTGTAAAGCACATTTGCAAACAAATACATTCACACAAATTTAACCCACAGACACACAAATTTAATCATAGTTTGTGTCATTGTTGAGATCTCTTCACAAGATCTCCTCCATTTACTCTTCCGTTGTTGTCTAGGAGACGCAAGTGAGATTTTTTTAAATATTTTTCTTTCTTTCCATGCTCTCTCCTTTCTTTGTGGTTTTATCTCTTTCTTCCACCGGAGAATATATATACAGTACATGAGCACAATTTATTAGTGACTGGACTACTCAAAGGCAGAAATTAAGATGGTAAATTCTGAACCTAAGCTCAATGTGTTACCTGACCTTTTACACAGCTCCAAAAACACATTTCCTAAAAAGAATGGGGGAACTTTTCCCACCACAGTAGGAAAACAAACACTGAAATTGTAGGAGTTCTTGGAATTCATAGTACACACACAGTTCAAAATCTTCCCTGATAAAGCCAGAATTGGTATGCTTCAGATTTTACTAGACAGATGTCATCTGTGTTCTCACAAACATTCTCTGCTCATACAAAACAAAAGTGGGAATTTAAGAGGTGAAATTGCTCAGCAACAGAAGCCAGGAAGAACATATTCTGACCAAAATCTGTTGTGTTCTGATGTCTGTATCTGTGAGTTAAAAAACTGTATCAGAACAGAGGAAGCAATTCCAGCTCTTCACATCAATTATGTAAGAAGATAACAGTCAGTAAACACTGTATTCTCCTGATACCTCCTTTAAAAACATGACAATATGTGCAAATGAACTCCCATGTTCATCGAGCTGTCAGAGAGTAACACACCACCATGTTTCCTCTCATTCTTCTTAAGTAAATCCGTCCCATCACGTCAGTGTCAATCCCACAGAGTGTAAATATCAACCGTGTGATTACTCTTTATATGCAATACTGCCATCACATACCGTTTAGCAATATTGGACTAAAATGAAAGAACGCATTCGGATGATGTCACATTCTGTACTCAATGAACCAAATAAACCCCAGATTTCAACACAGGAGCCAGAGCAGAAAACACTCCGGGTCGTGAGGTTCTGAAGAGGTTTGGGGGAGAGGGACATGACCTTAAATATTCCAGCTTGTGAATGACAATCGTCGTCCAAATATCATAATTGCCTATTCTTTCCTGTGAGTTACTCTGGTCTCATTTCTTTATGATATGAGATGCAAATGAGAAGATCCGTTCATGGCTGTGAGAGCTAGGAGGCTAACACTGTATTAAATTAAGTCTGACTTCACATATTAAGTCTGAGTTCACATATTGTAGAGTTTGTGACAGCAAACAGTGAATTTCAGATGGTTTCTTTTCAGGCAGGTTTTCTGAATGATTCTCACCACTCATGCCCTCACTAATGAATGCAACTATGACTGCATGCAGCTCACAAAAAACTCATGAATAAATAAAAACCAAAAATTGTGCCACAGTCCAGCATCACAGAAACACACTGACACATGCTAATTAATCAGAGTGTACTCAAAATCAACACTCGAAATGTCAACACCAAGCAACAGTCCACTTTTAAAAGAATATTCTGTACAAATCAAAAGCATTTGAGGCACAGTGTCAATTGCCACAAAAAAATATAAATATAATTAAAGCTGCAAGCAGCGATGAACGGGCCCTCGCACCCGGGCTCACCACCAGCGAGTTGCTTTAGTAAAAAGGTGAACGGTGAGAAATATGCATTTAATGTCATAAATATAAGTGGAATATATCAAAGTATATCCCATATATGTGCCAATCTTACCGTTGCCAGCAGGTGGCGCTATCATTATAATGGAATATTGGCCTTCAGGCCAGGACTCTTATCAAACATGTGAAGTTTGGGGAAGATTGAACATTTTATGCTTGAGTTACAACAACTTCTCTTGCTGTGGCAAGACATCAAATTTTGTCATGGCGCCATGGAAACGCCCTTTAACAAAAACTCAAGATCTCCAAAAGTTAACATTGCACAGGCCTTTAGATTAGACTGACCACAAAATATATGTTAATCTCAAAAAAATTATAGGAGTAGTTTGTCGCAGCGTAAAACATGTCACTTCCTGTTGCCAATAGGTGGCGCTATGACTATAACTGAATGTGGGCATGTAGATCTGTTAAGGGCAGAAGTTTTATCTAACATGTGAAGTTTGGGGCAGATTTGACATTGTATGTCTGAGTTACAGCAACTTCCTTTTTCATGGCGAAACATCGAAATTTGTCAGGCCGCCATGGACACGCCCTTTAACGAAATCTAAAGATCTTCGCAATTTAACATCGCAAAGGGCTTGAGATTACACTGACCAAGTTTGGTGTTGATCTGAATAAATCTCTAGGAGGAGTTCGTTAAAGTACAACCCCTGAAAATGGCAAAAACAACACCAATTTTGAAGGGAAAATTCAAAATAACCGACTTCCTGTTGGGATCCGGATTTCGTACCAAGAGACTTTTTTGTAGGTATTGGAGTGTTACATGTGTGTACCAATTTTTGTACATGTACGTGAAACATAGCTCGAGGCGCACTCCGTTGAAAGTGTATAGGTGGCGCTATAGAGCCATTCTGCCACACCCGGTGGAATATTGGCCTTCAGATCTGTTCAGGCCAGGACTCTTATCACACATGTGAAGTTTGGGGAAGATCAGACATTTTATGCCTGAGTTATAACATCTTTTATTCCCATGGCGAGACATCGAACTTCGTCGCGGCGCCATGAACAAGCCTTTTAATGAAAACTCAAGATCTTCACAACTGAACATCGCACAGGCCTTTAGATTAGACTGACCACAAAAAAGACATTGATGGCATAAAATTTCTAGGAGTAGTTCGTCGCAGCATAAAATATGTCACTTCCTGTTGCCAATAGGTGGCGCTATGACTATAACTGAATATGGGCATGTCAATCTGTTCAGGTTCGGATTCTCATCAAACATGTGAAGTTTGGGGCAGATTGGACATTGTATGTGTGAGTTATAGCAACTTCATTTTTCATGGCGAATCATCGAAATTCGCCAGGCCGCCACGGACATGCCCTTCGACGAAAACTCAAGATCTTCGCAATTTAACATCGCAAAGGCCTTTAGATTAGGCATACCAAATTTGGTGTTGATTTGAAGAAATCTCTAGGAGGAGTTCGTTAAAATACAACATATGGAAATGACCAAAATTACACAAAATTTGCTCATAATATTAAAAATAACCGACTTCCTGTTGGGTTTAGAATTTTGCTCCAAGAGTCTTTTTTGTAGGTATTGGTGTGTTACATATGTGTGCCAATTTCCGTGCATGTACGTGAAACATAGCCGGAAGGCTGTTGATTTTCTTGGTATAGGTGGCGCTGTCGAGCCATTTTGCCACACCCTCTTCTGAATCCTATATCAGACGAAAATTTTCACCAGGTTTGACGCGTGTGCAAAGTTTCATGACTTTTTGAGCATGTTAAAGCCCTCAAAAATGCGATTCATTCGGGAGAAGAAGAAGAAGAAGAATAAATATAGCTGCAAGCAGCGATGGCGGGCTCAAGCCACCAATGCCATCACCACCCCGGTGGCATCAGGTAAACTGTGTCCAGTGGGCACATGCATTCACAATATCCCTCTGGCAGTGAGGTTTTAAAGGATATGGCGGTTAAAGGGTTAATCCAAATCATCTAGACTTTAAAATCACATTCACAGAACAATATATATATATATATATATATATATATATATATATATATATATATATATATATATATATATATATATTTAGTAACACTTTACAATAAGATTTCAATTATAAACATTATGTTAACATGAACAATATTTATATAGCATTCATTCATGTCAGTTAATATTCCAAACTTAAACATTAAAACATTGTTTTATTGTGGTTTTTTTCCAAGCACATTTTACCAATTCCAAACCATATCAATCTTAATAACTACCATTATTTTTTATTTAATCATTTATGAGTGTTATACAATAGTCCAGGAAAGCTGGAAGAGAAAAACTCCTTATATTCATGTGTGCAGAATCATTAGGCATGTTTTCTTTTACAGATGAAATGTGCTATAAAAAAGAGTTTTAACTCAAACTGTTTTAACTCAAAGTCGAAAATTATGAAATACCCATTAGAACTATCAAACACAAATGCAATACAGAAATTGATAAGTTAAGACTTGACCATTGTACAAAAATGCTGACTGGGTCATGAGGTCAGAAAAGAAGAAGAAGAAAAAAAACAGGTCAAGAAGAACTGACAAAAATAATTGCAAAATAATTAGGAATTAATGTGAAGATTAATTTTTAGTCAATTCTGCAAGACAGACTTTCAGGAAAGGAGGTGGAATAAAAATGAGCTCCTAAATCTTAATCCCGGATTCTGGAAGATATATTCCTCAAACCATTGGACAAGAGGAGGTGGTGCTGGTCCTTCACGAGTCACTCTAATCTGTTCATGAAGCCTATATATAAAGTCTTAATATATAGTATTTCACAATACTTCATGGTATTCTAATTAAATCATTTTTTGGAATTTTTGATTTCTCAGAACCTGACACATTGTAATTCTGAGACTCCAGGAAAGTGGCAGTTCTGTAAAATGTTGGCACTGGAGACTAAATGCTCCCTGATAGTTTCACACCTAATTCACTTAACACACACACGCACACACACACACACACACACACACACACACACACACATACACACACACACACACATTACCCACTGTGACAGAGGGACAGAGTGACATCAGATGTATGATAGTTTTTTAATTTTCTATCATCCATATAGTGTTGTATAGTCATGAAACTATGCATATTTCCTCAGAATGACTTGTCTTCTATGTGTACATTTTTTTGAAGTGTTTAGAAGCTGCACTTAAAAAAATAAAAGACATTTACTGGTTACTTTTTTACTGTTGTTTCAAAAAATCACCACGACAAAACCATTCAAGCCATTCAAAATTCATCCGCACCTGTACTGTAAGATACATTCTTTAAACAGTGGGAAAAGAGGATGTGGTGCTGATCCTTCAAGAGTCACTCAAAACTTATCTGTCCATAAAGCCTATAAAGAATTATTCTTAATATACAGTTCACAATACTTCAGTTTGTTATTCTAATAAAGTGAGGGTCATTTTATCAGTAAAATACATACAATTCATATTATTTTTCTTTGAAAGATTTCTATAAATGATTTAAATCATACTTGTTTCTACAATAATTATTTAAAAGTGATCCTATAGCTCCATCTGGTGGCCATTATTGGTACTAAGAATTGCAAGCTTGATTTATATGTTATGATAGTTTTAATTTTATGCTGGCTCTTGAAAATGATAAAGCTATGAAACTTACTGTGCTTCCTTCAAATGATGACTTCTACGTATATAAAAAATTATGAAGAGTTGGAATTAAAATTTTTAAAGATATAGTAAAATAACTATTGTATTTTTTTTTATGTTACTTTAATAAATCTCTATGGCCACACCATTTAAGGTATCCTAAACCCATTTGCAATTTAACATCTTCAGTATATGGCTTCATTTTAAAAAAAGTTTGGTGTGAACTACTTGTGTCTTCTTGGAAGAGAATGAATTCATTTACAGGCTGAGTTTATCATAAATCCACAATAACATTTCTGATTTCTGTATCAATCAGTGTTGTTGTTTGTTTATTTTTATTTTTTTTATTTTTCATAGGAAGATAACTGACCCTTTACTCTCCTTTTTAATAAATGAGCTATTTATAGCTGTATTTATAAACTGCTTACTACTGACTATTAATATTGGGACAAGGCTTTATGAAGCATGAACTGACTATTTACTAATGAGTGCAGTTATTATAAAGTGTTATCAATGCATTTGCTAATGTTAACAAATTAGACATTATTTTACAGTGTTATCAAATCCCTTAAATGATTTGTAAGTGTTTTGTAATGATTTTATTGACCTACAAGCATTTGTGAAAGTTCTGCTTGCATTACAGCTTAGTCTTGATCTGTGAGCTGAACAGATTTACTGTTACATCCATGAGATTATGTAAATTCAAATAAATATCATGTCACAGGATGTCAAAGGTCAGTTTGAAATTAGTTTGAAATTATTATTTGCAGCACAAATAAGGTTTTTTAGGATTTTTAAAAAATCCTAAAACTGTCAGAAAAGGATAAGGCCTAAGATTTCTATGTGAGTGGCTAAATTTGTTAGTTTTTATAACTATAATGCATAAACTATGAAACTATACAAAATGTATAAAAAAGTACAAGTTATTCTTTTCCAGTGTTTTTTATTTATTTATTTTTTATTTTATTTATTTTTTTATTTTGTTTTTTGGATTTACATTGTAAAAAATTAGCCTACGGCAATCATTCTAAACAGCTTGAATAAAACCTGTCAATATTTATTATAGACCACTATAACTGTGTATAATCTAACAAACGAGTTTATTATGCAAATAAAAGTGTGTACACCAGATAAATTGGACGATAAAGAAATTGCTAATAATAGTATAATAGAGCATGTTTTAGGTTTTTAGGCGTTTAGATGCAGAAATGGACAAATCAAATGTAAAATAAAATGTAATTGATTTAATTAAATATAGATTAATTCTTGTTAGAGCAAAATAATAAATAAATACGTACACACATTAAAAAAGCCGCCAAGATGAATGAGTTTAATTTTTTATATAGATTAAAATTGAAGACAGAAGCAGCTGGTATATGCGGTCACTTAATATTAAAATCCAGTATATCCACTTCAGATTTATTTCTCAACAGTTTATGTTCACGTGGCTGTTTTCGTTTATATTAGCCAAGCTATTATGTATTTTGAAATAATCTTGTCCGTGATGTGTTCGTTCTTACGACGAAAGGCAGAATCCTGCAGCTCGAGAGATATGTTATTCTGCCAGTCGCGCTTTCAAATAGTCTTGCACACTTAAACGGGTCACAAACACCTGCATTTAGCTCGTGTTGTGTTATAATGGGTGTATTGTGTGCATTTATGACAATATTTTATTTGAAAAAGCTCTTAAACAAGAATAAATTCGTTTGTTTTGAACTTGTGACACTGTGCGCGCTGATCGGAGGCAGTGATTTCAGATAGGCAGCCGCGAATATTTCATTTTCACACAAACAGTTCAAAAACATCTGAATTTAGCTCCTGGTGTGTTCTAATTGGTGAATTGTGTAATATCGCTTTAATATTTTAATTTTAAAAGCTATAAAACAAGAATAAACTCGTTTTTTCTGAGCTCATCATTCCACACGCTCCTGCTCAGAGCGTGATTCATCTCTCGTGTTTCTCACGTATCACTGACCACACATCAATTATTAATGAGCCCTGACCCGGTAATAATCATATATGTTGGTTTAGCTTGTCAGTGTGAATTAAATCTAAGTATTTATTTGTATTTTAACCGATTTAAAAATGAAACTAAAAGAGAGTCTCCTCCCTTTCAGTCGAATTTCCCTTTCAGGAATTGCACCTGTAGGGGCGCATTTTCTCTCAGACAATGTAAGTCTAAGCACATAATACTCAAACAGATGGACAGAGTGAGATGAGATGTCTGACAGTTTTTTAATTTTCTGTTATCCATACAGTGTTGTAAAGTCGTGAAACTATCCATATTTACTCAGAATGACTTTTTTTCTGTATGAAAAAAGGTTTTGAAGTGTTTGGAATTTAAAAATGCAGGACAATTAATAATTCCATTTTTACTGTCATTTAAAAAAATCACCACGACAAAACCGTTCAAGCTATCCAAAATCCTTTGGCAATTTAAGTTGTTTAAAATGTTTTGGCATCATGTAGACAAAGTTTGGTGTGTATAGTGTTACTCTCCTCTGTGCAGTATGCATTAATTCACAGCTAAATGTAAAAAAAAATCCACATTCAAATCAAAATAGCTGACTTCCTGTTGATCGTAGCTGATGACTGTGAATTAGAAAGTTGTCCGTCTTGATAAGAACAATTTTTGTACCGAGTTTGGTGTTTGTAGCTAAAACGAACCCCCCCACTTTTGACAAAAGGTGGCGCTATAGAGTGCCTCTTCCACGCCCTCTTATGAACTTTTGCCAGTGTCTAGTTATCATAAATACTGATATGTGTTCTGAATTTCATGAAATTCTAAGTATGTTATATGCCTTAAAATCACCTGAGAAGTATTCAAGTTTGACATGTTGCCACGGCAACAATATTTTTAGATATCAATATCCCCCTAGCAGATTAATATAGGCTGTGTTTTAACATTATTCTGATGAAGTTTGAAGCAAATCGAGTAAAAATAAGATGCTGAATACAAAGCATTTTGAAAATGACACACTTCCTGCTGCCAGTTGGTGGCGCTATAACTTTGACTCCTAATAGTCACATATATGCGATCGACATCATACAAAGAATAATCTGATGAAGTTTGATTAAAATCAGGAAATGTATGTGGATGGTATTAGACACTTCCTGTTTCTCATTTCTCGCCATAATTTCAACGCCTCGCCACGAGCAAACCGTTTGAGATATCAAAAATCCCCTGGCAATTTTTCATCCCCAGTGTCTTGAGATCATGTTGACCGAGTTTGGCGGCAATCGAGTAAAAAACCTATGACAAGTATTTCAAATTCCAGAGCATGCGCTTTTTACATAACTCTAAATAGCTGACTTCCTGTTGGGCGGAGCCTATGACATGCAATACGCAAGTTGTTCGGCACGATGAGATCTATATGTGTACTGAGTTTCATATTAATACGTGCAAGTATGTGTGAGCTATACATCAACATTTATGACTGTGTTCCAGGGGGCGCTGTAGAGCCCCTGTGCCACGCCCGTGTCCCAGCCTCTGCAGGCTCTTAAAGGCCACATATTCCAAATTGTGCGCAAACTTTCAAGAGTTTTTGAGTATGTTAAGGACCCCAAAAGCCCCCATAACTTTGACGACAAATATGAATAATAAACCCCAAATAGCCAACTTCCTGTTGGGCGGAGCCTATGATATGCAATACGAAAGTTGTTTGTATTGATGAGTTCTACATGTGTACCGAGTTTCGTACGTCTACGTGCAAGTATGTATGATATATGGCCCTCCATATTCCAGGGGGCGCTGTAGAGCCCCTGTGCCACGCCCGTGTATCAGTCTCTGCCCGGCCCTAATGGCCGCAGGTTCCAATGTGTGTGCCAATTTTCAAGACTTTTTAAGCATGTTAAGGGCCCCAAAAGCCCCCGAAACCTTGAAGAAAAATAATAATAATAAATAATAATAATAATAATAACAAATAATCCTAAGGAAAACAATAGGGCTCTCGCCCTCCAGGCTTGAGCCCTAATTAAAGCTGCAAGCAGCGATGAACGGGCCCTCGCACCCGGGCTCACCGCCATCGTGTGGCTTTAGTAAAAAGGTGAACGTTGAGAAATATGCATTTAATGTCCTAAATATAAGTGGAATATATCAAAGTATATCCCATATATGTGCCAATCTTACCGTTGCCAGCAGGTGGCGCTATCATTATAATGGAATATTGGCCTTCAGATGTGTTCAGGCAAGGACTCTTATCAAACAAGTGAAGTTTGGGGAAGATTGAAAATTTTATGCTTGAGTTACAATAACTTCTCTTGCTGTGGCAAGACATCAAATTTTGTCATGGCGCCATGGAAACGCCCTTTAACAAAAACTCAAGATCTTCAAAAGTTAACATTGCACAGGCCTTTAGATTAGACTGGCCACAAAATATATGTTAATCTCAAAAAAATTATAGGAGTAGTTTGTCGCAGTGTAAAATATGTAACTTCCTGTTGCCAATAGGTGGCGCTATGACTATAACTGAATATTGGCATGTAGATCTGTTCAGGTCAAGAGTCTTATCCAACATGTGAAGTTTGGGGCAGATTGGACACTGTATGTCTGAGTTACAGCAACTTCCTTTTTCATGGCGAAACATCGAAATTTGTCAGGCCGCCATGGACCCGCCCTTTAACGAAACCTCAAGTCCTTCGCAATTTATTATCGCAAAGGGCTTTAGATTACACTGACCAAGTTTGGTGTTGATCTGAATAAATCTCTAGGAGGAGTTCGTTAAAGTACAACCCCTGAAAATGGCAAAAACAACAGCAATTTTGAAGGGAAAATTCAAAATAACCGACTTCCTGTTGGGATCCGGATTTCGTACCAAGAGACTTTTTTGTAGGTATTGGAGTGTTACATGTGTGTACCAATTTTTGTACATGTACGTGAAACATAGCTCGAGGCGCACTCCGTTGAAAGTGTATAGGTGGCGCTATAGAGCCATTCTGCCACACCCGGTGGAATATTGGCCTGAAGATCTGTTCAGGCCAGGACTCTTATCACACATGTGAAGTTTGGGGAAGATCGGACATCTTATGCCTGAGTTATAACATCTTTTATTCGCATGGCGAGACATCGAACTTCGTCGCGGCGCCATGAACAAGCCTTTTAACGAAAACTCAAGATCTTCACAACTGAACATCGCACAGGCCTTTAGATTAGACTGACCACAAAAAAGACATTGATGTCATAAAATTTCTAGGAGTAGTTCGTCGCAGCGTAAAATATGTCACTTCCTGTTGCCAATAGGTGGCGCTATGACTATAACTGAATATGGGCATGTCAATCTGTTCAGGTTCGGAGTCTCATCAAACATGTGAAGTTTGGGGCAGATTGGTCATTGTATGTGTGAGTTATAGCAACTTCATTTTTCATGGCGAATCATCGAAATTCGCCAGGCCGCCACGGACACGCCCTTCAACGAAAAGTCAGGATCTTCGCAATTTAACATCGCAAAGGCCTTTAGATTAGGCATACCAAATTTGGTGTTGATTTGAAGAACTCTCTAGGAGGAGTTCGTTAAAATACAACACATGGAAATGACAAAAATTACACAAAATATGCTCATAATATTAAAAATAACCGACTTCCTGTAGGGTTTAGAATTTCGCTCCAAGAGTCTTTTTTGTAGGTATTGGTGTGTTACATATGTGTGCCAATTTTCGTGCATGCACGTGAAACATAGCTGGAAGGCTGTTGATTTTCTTGGTATAGGTGGCGCTGTCGAGCCATTTTGCCACACCCTCTTCTGAATCCTATATCAGACGAAAATTTTCACCAGGTTTGACGAGTGTGCAAAGTTTCATGACTTTTTGAGCATGTTAAAGCCCTCAAAAATGCGATTCATTCGGGAGAAGAAGAAGAAGAAGAAGAAGAATAATAATAATTAAAGCTGCAAGCAGCGATGAACGGGCCCTCGCACCCGGGCTCACCGGCAGCGAGTGGCTTTAGTTAATAGGTGAACGGTGAGAAATATGCGTTTAAACTCATAAATATAAGTAGAATATATCAATGTTTATTCCATATATGTGCCAATCTTCCTGTTGCCAGCAGGTGGCGCTATCATTATAATGGAATATTGGCCTTCAGATGTGTTCAGGGCAGGACTTTTATCGAACATGTGAGGTTTGGGGAGGATTGGACATTTTATGCCTGAGTTACAACAACATCCTATTTCATGGCGAAACAATGAAATTTGTCAGGCCGCCATGGACACGCCCTTTAACGAAACCTCAAGATATTCGCAATTTAAGATCGCAAAAGGCTTTAGATTACACTGACCAAGTTTGGTGTTGATCTGAATAAATGTCTAGGAGGAGTTCGTTAAAGTACAACCCCTGAAAATGGCAAAAACAACAGCAATTTTGAAGGGAAAATTCAAAATAACCGACTTCCTGTTGGGATCCGGATTTCGTACCAAGAGACTTTTTTGTAGGTATTGGAGTGTTACATGTGTGTACCAATTTTTGTACATGTACGTGAAACATAGCTCGAGGCGCACTCCGTTTAAAGTGTATACGCACTCCGTTGAAAGTGTATAGGTGGCGCTATTGAGCCATTTTGCCACACTCGATGGAATATTGGCCTTCAGATCTGTCCAGGCCAGGACCCTTATCACACAAGTGAAGTTTGGGCAAGATTGGACATTTTATGCCTGAGTTATAACATCTTTTATTCCCATGGCGAGACATTGAACTTCATCACGGCGCCATGGACACACCTTTTAACAAAAACTCAAGATCTTCACAACTAAACATCACACAGGTCTTTAGATTAGACTGACCACAAAAAAGACATTGATGTCATAAAATTTCAAGGAGTAGTTTGTCGCAGTGTAAAATATGTAACTTCCTGTTGCCAATAGGTGGCGCTATGACTATAACTGAATATTGGCATGTAGATCTGTTCAGGTCAAGAGTCTTATCCAACATGTGAAGTTTGGGGCAGATTGGACATTGTATGTCTGAGTTACAGCAACTTCCTTTTTCATGGCGAAACATCGAAATTTGTCAGGCCGCCATGGACCCGCCCTTTAACGAAACCTCAAGTCCATCGCAATTTATTATCGCAAAGGGCTTTAGATTACACTGACCAAGTTTGGTGTTGATCTGAATAAATGTCTAGGAGGAGTTCGTTAAAGTACAACCCCTGAAAATGGCAAAAACAACAGAAATTTTGAAGGGAAAATTCAAAATAACCGACTTCCTGTTGGGATCCGGATTTCGTACCAAGAGACTTTTTTGTAGGTATTGGAGTGTTACATGTGTGTACCAATTTTTGTACATGTACGTGAAACATAGCTCGAGGCGCACTCCGTTGAAAGTGTATAGGTGGCGCTATAGAGCCATTCTGCCACACCCGGTGGAATATTGGCCTGAAGATCTGTTCAGGCCAGGACTCTTATCACACATGTGAAGTTTGGGGAAGATCGGACATCTTATGCCTGAGTTATAACATCTTTTATTCGCATGGCGAGACATTGAACTTCGTCGCGGCGCCATGAACAAGCCTTTTAACGAAAACTCAAGATCTTCACAACTGAACATCGCACAGGCCTTTAGATTAGACTGACCACAAAAAAGACATTGATGTCATAAAATTTCTAGGAGTAGTTCGTCGCAGCGTAAAATATGTCACTTCCTGTTGCCAATAGGTGGCGCTATGACTATAACTGAATATGGGCATGTCAATCTGTTCAGGTTCGGAGTCTCATCAAACATGTGAAGTTTGGGGCAGATTGGTCATTGTATGTGTGAGTTATAGCAACTTCATTTTTCATGGCGAATCATCGAAATTCGCCAGGCCGCCACGGACACGCCCTTCAACGAAAAGTCAGGATCTTCGCAATTTAACATCGCAAAGGCCTTTAGATTAGGCATACCAAATTTGGTGTTGATTTGAAGAACTCTCTAGGAGGAGTTCGTTAAAATACAACACATGGAAATGACCAAAATTACACAAAATATGCTCATAATATTAAAAATAACCGACTTCCTGTTGGGTTTAGAATTTCGCTCCAAGAGTCTTTTTTGTAGGTATTGGTGTGTTACATATGTGTGCCAATTTTCGTGCATGTACGTGAAACATAGCTGGAAGGCTGTTGATTTTCTTGGTATAGGTGGCGCTGTCGAGCCATTTTGCCACACCCTCTTCTGAATCCTATATCAGACGAAAATTTTCACCAGGTTTGACGAGTGTGCAAAGTTTCATGACTTTTTGAGCATGTTAAAGCCCTCAAAAATGCGATTCATTCGGGAGAAGAAGAAGAAGAAGAATAATAATAATAAAAAACAAAGCAGATACAAGAGGGTCCTCGCACCTCGGTGCTCGGGCCCTAAATATAGCTGCAAGCAGCGATGGCGGGCTCAAGCCGTCAGTGCAACACCACCCCGGTGGCATCGGGAAAACTGTGCCCAGCGGGCATAAGCATTTACAGTAACCCTCTGGCAATCAAATTTTAAGGGATATGGCAGTTAAAGGGTTAATCCGGTTATGCCTGTTTTTGTTTTGTTTTTTTACTTTATTTTTCTTTTCTCTGTGCCGGATTGCTGATGTCTTTTACCCGGGCATAGATGTCCGTCCATCAATTACGAACATTCATCCGCAAATGTCAGAGCGGTCGCGAGCGCGGATGGGAGAATGGCGCATGTTTTATTTTTTTTGAGCTACTGGGATGGTGCCCCCTCTGGGAGTTGGTGCCCTACGAAGACTGCGTATTCTGCATATAGGGAGCGGCGGTACTATCTGGAAAATATATTCCTCAAACCATCATACAAGAGGAGGTGATGCTAGTACTTCAAGAATCTCTCAAAACCTATCTGTTCATAAAGCCTATATATAAAGTCTTAATATAGTATTCCACAATATGTTGTGCTATTCTAATATTATTGTGGTTTTTTACTGACATTGTTATTTGCTGTTATTTTTTGTTTTAATATTGTTACTGTTGTTACTTGTTGTACGGTGACCTTGAGTGGTTTGAAAGGCGCCTTAAATAAAATGCATTATTATTATTATTATTATTATTAGCTGTACACTTGATAAAAAAAATTAAATATAAACTTATGCAATTGTATATATATATATATATATATATATATATATATATATATATATATATAGTGTACAGTTTTCTTTTATTGCATCTTGAAATAAATGTTTCTGAGTTCTGTGTTTATTTTTATTTTTTATTTTTTTTATTTTTTTTTTAGGAAGATTACAGCCTTTAATCTCCTCAAAATAAATGTGCATATAAACCATGAACAATTTAATTATAGCTGTATTTATAAAATGCTTACTAATGACTATTAATTTTGGGAGTAGGCTAGCAACAGTTGATGTTGAGGCCTAAGATATTTTTTAAGCTGTAATGATGAAAAAACAACAACAACACAAAATTGCTTTTTTTTCTGCTGGTGATTAAAGAGATGATTAAGTCTCCCTCCCTCTCTCTCTCTCTCTCTCTCTCTCTGACACCAAGCCCATCCCCTCTCCCACATATTCACACAAACTCAGCACACACACTTAACACACACACTTAACACACAAACACACACACACACATACACATTACCCAGAGGGACAGAGTGACATCAGATGTATGGTAGTTTTTTAATTTTCTATCATCCATATAGTGTTGTATAGTCATGAAACTATGCATATTTCCTCAGCATGACTTGTCTTCTATGTGTACATTTTGTTGAATTGTTTAGAACTTGCACTTAAAAAAATAAAAGACATTTACTGGTTCCTTTTTTACTGTTATTTCAAAAAATCACCATGACAAAACCATTCAAGCTATCCAAAATTAATTCGCAGCTGTTCTGTAAGATAAATTCTTTAAACAGTGGTAAAAGAGGATGTGGTGCTGATCCTTCAAGAGTCACTCCAAACTTATCTGTCCATAAAGCCTATAAAGAATTATTCTTAATACACAGTATTACAGAATACTTCAGCATATTATTCTAATTAAGTGAGGGTCATTTTATCAGTAAAATACATATTATTTTTCTTTGAAAGATTTCTATAAATGATTTAAATCATACTTGTTTCTACAATAATTATTTAAAAGTAATCATATAGCGCCATCTGGTGGCCATTATTGGTACTAAGAATTGCAAGCTTGATTTATATGTTATGATAGTTTAAATTTTAAGCTGGCTCTTGAAAATGATAAAGCTATGAAACTTGCTGTGCTTCTTTCAAATGATGACTTCTACGTATATAAAAAATTATGAAGAGTTGGAATGAAGAATGTTAAAGATATAGTAAAATAACTATTGTATTTTTTTATGTTACTTTAATAAATCGGTATGGCCACACCATTTAAGGTATCCTAAACCCATTCGCAATTTAACATCTTCAGTATATTGGCATCATGTTGAAAAAGTTTGGTGTGAACTACTTGTGTCTTCTTGGAGGAGTATGATTCATTTACAGGCTGATTTGATCATAAATCCACAATAAAATTTCTGAGTTCTGTATCAATCTGTGTTGTTGTTTGTTTATTTTCATTTTTTTATTTTTCATAGGAAGATAACTGACCCTTTACTCTCCTTTTTAATAAATGTGCTTATAAACCAAGATCAAGCTATTTATAGCTGTATTTATAAGCTGCTTATTAATGACTATTTAAGTTGGGACAAGACTTTATAAAGCATGAACTGACTATTTAGTAATGAGTGCAGTTATTATAAAGTGTTACCAATGCATTTACTAATGTTAACAAATTAGACATTATTTTACAGTGTTATAAAATCCTTTAATGACTTATAAGCATTTGTTAAAGTTCTGCTTGCATTACAGCTTAGTCTTGATCTGTGAACTGAACAGTTTTACTGTTACATCCATGAGATTATGTAAATTAAGATAAATGTCATGTCACAGGATGGAATAGGTCAGTATCAAATGAGATTGAAATTATTATTTGCAGCACAAATAAGTATTTTTAGAATTTTGTTTTTAATTCCTGAAACTGTCAGAAAAGGATAAGGCCTAAGAGATTTCTTAAGCTGCAATGAAAACAGCAATGTTAGCAAAAGCAACAAAAAATAACAATTTAAAATACATTTTTTTTCTGGTGATTAAAGAGATGATTAAGTCTCTCTCTCTCTCTCTCTCTCTCTCTCTCTTTCTCTCTCTCATTGTGTCTGCCACTCAGCTCATGCCCATCCCCCACTTACAGACACACACACACACACTCAGTCATCACACATACATTGCTCAAACAGAGGGACAGAGTGAGTTGAGATGTCTGACAGTTTTTTTATTTTCTTTTAGTCATACAGTGTTGTAAAGTCATGAAACTATGCATATGTCCTCAGAATGATTTGATCTCTGTATGATTTTTTTTTAAGTGTTTGGAAGCTGCAATTTAAAAATACAAGACAATTAATGATTCCCTTTTTACTGTCATTTCAAAAAATCACCACGACAAAACCGTTCAAGCTAACCAAAATCCGTTCGCAATTTAAGTTCCTCAATGTTTTTTCAACATGTAGACAAAGTTTGGTGAGTATAGTGAACATTTCCTGTGAGGAGTATGCATTAAATCAGAGCTCAATTTAAATATTCAAATCAAAATAGCCGACTTCCTGTTGGTCGTAGCTGATGACTGTGAATTAGAAAGTTGTCCGTCTTGAAAAGAACAATTTATGTACCAAGTTTGGTGTCTGTAGCTAAAACTAACCCCCCCACTTTTGACAAAAGGTGGCGCTATAGAGTGCCTCCTTCACGCCCTTTTAAAAGCTTTTGCCATTGTCTAGCTATCACTAATACTGATATGTGTTTTGAGTTTCATGTAAATCTGAGCTTGTTGTCTGCCTTAAACTCACCACAACAGAACATTCAAGTTTGACACGTTGCCATGGCAACACTATACCAGATATCAATATCCCCACAACAGATTTACATCGGCCGTGTTTTGTCATTATTCTGATGAAGTTTTAAGTAAATAGAGTAAAAATAAGATGCTGAATTCAAAGCATTTGGAAAATGACACACTTCCTGCTGCCAGTTGGTGGCGCTATAATGTTGACTCTTAATAGTCACATATATACGATCAGTATCATACAACGAACAAACCAATGAAGTTTGATCAAATTCAGGAAATGTATGTGGATGTTATTAGACATTTCCTGTTTCTCATTTCTCGCCATAATTTCAACGCCTCGCCACGGGCAAACCGTTCGAGATATCAAAAATCCCCTCGCAATTTTCCATCCCCAATGTCTTGAGATCATGTTGACCGAGTTTGGTGGCAATCAAGTAAAAGACCTATGACAAGTATATCAAATTCCAGAGCATGCTTTTTATAAACAGCCCTAAATAGCTGACTTCCTGTTGGGCGGAGCCTATGACATAGAGTGCGAAAGTTGTTCGGCTCAATGAGATCTATAAGTGTACTGAGTTTCATATAAATACATGAAAGTGTGTGTGAGCTATGGTTCAAGATTTCTGACTGTGTTCCAGGGGGCGCTGTAGAGCCCCTGTGCCACGCCCGGGTCCCAGTCTCTGTGGCGTCCTGATGGCCGCAGATTCCAATGTGTGTGCCAATTTTCAAGAGTTTTTGAGCATGTTAAGGCCTCCAAAAACCCCCGGAAGGTTTAATAAAAAATAAAAAAAATAATAATAAGAAGAAGAATAATCCTTAGAAGAACAATAGGGCTCTTCGCCCCTTCGGGCTTGAGCCCTAATAAAAAACAAAGCAGATACAAGAGGGTCCTCACACCATCGGTGCTCGGGCCCTAATAATAAATATAGCTGCAAGCAGCGATGTCGGGCTCAAGCCATCAGTGCAACGCCACCCTGTTGGCATCGGGAAAACTGTGCCCAGCGGGCATAAGCATTTACAGTAACCCTCTGACAATCAAGTTTTAAGGGATGTGGCAGTTAAAGGGTTAATCCGACCAATCTAGACTTTGAAATCACATACACAGAACAATATATATAACTTTAGTAACACTTTATTTTAAAATGTATAAAAAATGTATAAGGTGTGCATTGTAGCTGACACCTATATGAACACATTACAATTGTTTTGTGACTACAAGTCTTTCTTCTCAAATGCTATTGAGTGGTCGCGAACGCGGATGGGAGAATGGCGCATATTTGTTTTGTTTTTTTTGAGCAACTGGTGCCCCCTCTGGGAGTTGGTGCTCTACGAAGACTGCATACTCTGCATATAGGGAGCGGCGGTACTATCTGGAAGATATATTCCTCAAACCATCGTACAAGTGAAGGTGATGCTAGTCCTTCAAGAATCTCTCAAAACCTTTTCAAGTGTACAGTTTCCTTTTATTGCATCTTGAAATAAATATTTCTGAATTCTGAATCAAACTGGGTTGTGTTTATTGATTTATTTTATAAGACAATTGAAACTTTAATCTCCTTTGTAATATATGTGCTTTTAAACCAAGAACAATGTAATTAGAGATGTATTCCTGCTTAATAATGACTATTATTAAGGGAAAAGGCTTTATAATCATGAACTATTTACTAATGCTTAGCTAATGAGTGCAGTTATTATAAAGTGTTACCAATGCATTTACTAATGTTAACAAATTAGACATTATTATACAGTGTTACCAAACCCTTTAATAATTTATTAGTGTTTTGTAATGATTTTAATGACCTATAAGCATTTGTGAAATAGTTTTGCTTGCATTGCAGCTTAATCTGTCAGTTGAAGAGTTTTACTGTTACATCCATGAGATTAATAAATGTCATGTCACGTCACAGGTTGTCATAGGTCAGTATCAAATGAGTTTGAAATTATAATTTGCAGCACAAATAAGGCTTCTTAGGATGTTTTTAAATCCCAAAAACTGTCAGAAAAGGATAAGGCCTAAGAGATTTCTTAACCTGTAATGAAAGGAAAAAAACACCACCATTAGCAACAACAAAAACAATAACAATTTAAAATATAGATTTTTTTTTCCTGATTATTAAAGGAATGATTAGGTCTCTCTCTCTCTCTCTCTCTCTCTCTCTCTCTCTCTCTCTCTCTCTCTCTCTCTGCCAGACAGCCCCTCCCTACAATCCACACACACTGTCAGTCACCAAAGATTCACAGTCACCAACCCCCTCACACTCACACTCCCCCTCCCTCTCCCCCTCCCTTTCCTCACACAGACGGAGTGGCCAGAGTGAGATCATGTCAGTTGAGAAGTCTGACAGTTTTTTCTTTTCTTTTATCCATACAGTGTTGTAAAGTCATGAAACTATGCATATTTCCTCATAATGATTTGATCTCTGTATGAAAACATGCCTTGAAGTGTTTGGAAGCTGCAATTTAGACATACAATACAATTAATGTTTCCCCTTCTTACTGTCATTTCAAAAAATCACCACGTCAAAACCGTTCAAGCTAACCAAAATCTGTTCGCAATTTAAGTTCCTCGATGTTTTTTCTTCATGTAGACAACGTTTGGTGTGTATAGTGTACTTCCCCTGTGAGGAGTATTCATTAATTCACAACTGTAAAATCTCAAAAATACACATTCAAATCAAAATAGCCGACTTCCTGTTGATCGTAGCTGATGACTGTGAATTAGAAAGTTGTCCGTCTTGAAAAGAACAATTTATGTACCAAGTTTGGTGTCTGTAGCTAAAACTAACCCCCCCACTTTTGACAAAAGGTGGCGCTATAGAGTGCCTCCTTCACGCCCTTTTAAAAGCTTTTGCCATTGTCTAGCTATCACTAATACTGATATGTGTTTTGAGTTTCATGTAAATCTGAGCTTGTTGTCTGCCTCAAACTCACCATAACAGAACATTCAAGTTTGACACGTTGCCATGGCAACACTATATCAGATATCAATATCCCCACAACAGATTTACATCGGCCGTGTTTTGTCATTATTCTGATGAAGTTTTAAGTAAATCGAGTAAAACTAAGATGCTGAATTCAAAGCATTTGGAAAATGACACACTTCCTGCTGCCAGTTGGTGGCGCTATAACGTTGACTCTTAATAGCCACATATATACAATCGGTATCATACAACGAACAAACCCATGAAGTTTGATCAAATTCAGGAAATGTATGTGGATGTTATTAGACATTTCCTGTTTCTCATTTCTCGCCATAAGTTCCATGCCTCGCCACGGGCAAACCGTTCGAGATATCAAAAATCCCCTCGCAATTTTTCATCCTCAATGTCTTGAGATCATGTTCACCGAGTTTCGTGGCGAACGGGTTGAAAACCTCAGAGGAGTATTTCAAATTCCAGAGCATGCTTTTTTTAAACAGCCCTGAATAGCTGACTTCCTGTTGGGCGGAGCCTATGACATAAAGTGTGAAAGTTGTTCGGCTCAATGAGATCTATAAGTGTACCGAGTTTGATATAAATACATGCAAGTGTGTGTGAGCTATGGTTCAAGAATTCTGACTGTCTTCCAGGGGGCGCTGTAGAGCCCCTGTGCCACGCCCGGGTCCCAGCCTCTGCGGCGTCCTGATGGCCGCAGATTCCAATGTGTGTGCCAATTTTCAAGAGTTTTTGAGCATGTTAAGGCCCCCAAAACACCCCGGAAGGTTTAATAAAAAATAAAAATAATAATAAATATAGCTGCAAGCAGCGATGGCGGGCTCAAGCCGTCAGTGCAACACCACCCCGGTGGCATCGGGAAAACTGTGCCCAGCGGGCATAAGCATTTACAGTAACCCTCTGGCAATCAAATTTTAAGGGATATGGCAGTTAAAGGGTTAATCCGACCCGTCTAGACTTTGAAATCACATACACAGAACAATATATATAACTTTAGTAACACTTTATTTTAATATATATATAAAATTTATAAGTTGTGCATCGTAGCTGACACCTATATGAACACATTACAATTGGTTTATGACTGCAAGTCTTTCTCCTCAAATGCTTTTGAGCTTCAAATTTGCTTTTGAGCCCATGTGAAAAAGTAGCATAATTTACATATGACTTACAGTTTGTTTTAATAAATATCAAACATTCAATTTAATGGTGCATTATAGCTGTCACCTAGATGAACAATTACAGTTGTTTTTATGACTGTAAGTCATTCTCTTCAAATGCTACTGACGTTAGAAAAGTGTATAACAATATCACATGTAACTTTAGAGACGGTCCCTAAATTTGAGACTCTCGAATAACCAATGTCAAGCCAACTTTATGCCTGTTTTTGTTTTGTTTTTTACTTTATTTTTCTTTTCTCTGTGCCGGATTGCTGATGTCTTTTACCCGGGCATAGATGTCCATCCATCAATTATGAACATTCATCCGCAAATGTCCGAGCGGTCGCGAGCGCGGATGGGAGAATGGTGCATGTTTTATTTTTTTTTGAGCTACTGGGATGGTGCCCCCTCTGGGAGTTGGTGCCCTACGAAGACTGCGTATTCTGCATATAGGGAGCGGAAGATATCTGGAAGATACATTCCTCAAACCGTCGTACAAGAGGAGGTGATGCTAGTACTTCAAGAATCTCTCAAAACCTATCTGTTCATAAAGCCTATATATAAAGTCTTAATATAGTATTCCACAATATGTTGTGCTATTCTGATATTATTGTGTTTTTTTATTGACATTGTTATTTGCTGTTATTTTTTGTTTTAATATTGTTACTGTTGTTACTTGTTGTACGGTGACCTTGAGTGGTTTGAAAGGCGCCTTAAATAAAATGCATTATTATTATTATTATTATTATTATTATTATTATTAGCTGTACACTTGATAAAAAAATAAATATAAACTTATGCAATTATATATATATATATATATATATATATATATATATATATATATATATATATATATATATATATATATATATATAGTGTACAGTTTTCTTTTATTGCATCTTGAAATAAATGTTTCTGAGTTCTGTGTTTGTTTATTTTTTTTATTTTTTTTTTATTTTTTATTTTTTTTTTAGGAAGATTACAGCCTTTAATCTCCTCAAAATAAATGTGCATATAAACCATGAACAATTTAATAATAGCTGTATTTATAAAATGCTTACTAATGACTATTAATTTTGGGAGTAGGCTATCAACAGTTGATGTTGAGGCCTAAGATATTTCTTAAGCTGTAATGATGAAAAAACAACAACAACACCAAATTGCTTTTTTGTCTGCTGGTGATTAAAGAGATGATTAAGTCTCCCTCTCCCTCTCTCTCTCTCTCTGACACCAAGCCCATCCCCTCTCCCACACATTCACACACTTTAAAAAAATAAAAAGACATTTACTGGTTACTTTTTTACTGTTATTTCAATAAATCACCACGACAAAACCATTCAAGCTATCCAAAATTCATTCGCACCTGTTCTGTAAGATAAATTCTTAAAACAGTGGTAAAAGAGGATGTGGGGCTGAACCTTCAAGAGTCACTCAAAACTTATCGGTCCATAAAGCCTATAAAGAATTATTTCTTAATATACAGTTCACAATACTTCAGCTTGTTATTCTAATTAAGTGAGGGTCATTTTATCAGTAAATACATAAAATTCATATTATTTCTATAAATGATTTAAATCATACTCGTTTCTACAATAATTATTTAAAAGTAATCCTATAGCTCCATCTGGTGGCCATTATTGGTACTAAGAATTGCAAGCTTGATTTATAAGTTATGATAGTTTTAATTTTATGCTGGCTCTTGAAAATGATAAAGCTATGAAACTTACTGTGCTTCCTTCAAATGATGACTTCTACATATATAAAAAATTATGAAGAGTTGAAATGAAAAATTTTAAAGATATCGTAAAATAACTATTGTATTTTTTTATGTTACTTTAATAAATCGCTATGGCCACACCATTTAAGGTATCCTAAACCCATTCGCAATTTAACATCTTCAGTATATTAGCATCATGTTGAAAAAGTTTGGTGTGAACTACTTATGTCTTCTCGGAGGAGTATGAATTCATTTTTACATGCTGATTTTATCATAAATCCACAATAAAATTTCTGAGTTCTGTATCAATATGTGTTGTTGTTTGTTTATTTATTTATTTATTTTTTTTTCATAGGAAGATAACTGAAAAGATTACTCTCCTTTTTAATAAATGTGCTTATAAACCAAGAACAAGCTATTTATAGCTGTATTTATAAACTGCTTACTACTGACTATTAATATTGGGACAAGGCTTTATAAAGCATAAACTGACTATTTACTAATGAGTGCAGTTATTATAAAGTGTTACCAATGCATTTACTAATGTTAACAAATTAGACATTATTTTACAGTGTTATTAAATCCTTTAATGACTTATAAGCATTTGTGAAAGAAGCTTAGTCTTGATCTGTGAACTGAACAGTTTTACTGTTACATCCATGAGATTTAAAAAATGTAGATACATGTCATGTCACAGGATGGAATAGGTCAGTATCAAATGAGTTGAAATTATTATTTGCAGCACAAATAAGTATTTTTAGAATTTTGTTTTTAATTCCTGAAACTGTCAGAAAAGGATAAGGCCTAAGAGATTTCTTAAGCTGTAATGAAAACAGCAATGTTAGCAACAGCAACAAAAAATAACAATTTAAAATACATTTTTTTTCTGGTGATTAAAGAGATGATTAAGTCTCTCTCTCTCTCTCTCTCTCTCATTGTGTCTGCCACTCAGCTCATGCCCATCCCCCACTCACACACACACACTCACACACACACATGCACTCAGTCAGCACACATACATTGCTCAAACTGAGGGACAGAGTGAGTTGAGATGTCTGACAGTTTTTTTTTATTTTCTTTTAATCATACAGTGTTGTAAGGTCATGAAACTATGCATATGTCCTCATAATGATTTGATATCTGTATGATTTTTTTTTTAAGTGTTTGGAAGCTGCAATTTAAAAATACAAGACAATTAATGATTCCCTTTTTACTGTCATTTCAAAAAATCACCACGACAAAACGGTTCAAGCTAACCAAAATCTGTTCGCAATTTAAGTTCCTCAATGTTTTTTCAACATGTAGACAAAGTCTGGTGAGTATAGTGAACATTTCCTCTGAGGAGAATGCATTAAATCAGAGCTCAATTTAAATATTCAAATCAAAATAGCCGACTTCCTGTTGGTCGTAGCTGATGACTGTGAATTAGAAAGTTGTCCGTCTTGATAAGAACAATTTATGTACCAAGTTTGGTGTCTGTAGCTAAAACTAAACCCCCCACTTTTGACAAAAGGTGGCGCTATAGCATGCCTCCTTCACGCCCTTTTAAAAGCTTTTCCCATTGTCTAGCTATCACTAATACTGATATGTGTTTTTAGTTTCATGTAAATCTGAGGTTGGTGTCTGCCTCAAACTCATCATAACAGAACATTCAAGTTTGACACGTTGCCATGGCAACGCCATATCAGATATCAATATCCCCACAACAGATTTACATCGGCCGTGTTTTGTCATTATTCTGATGAAGTTTTAAGTAAATCGAGTAAAAATAAGATGCTGAATTCAAAACATTTTGAAAATGACTCACTTCCTGCTGCCAGTTGGTGGCGCTATAACGTTGACTCTTAATAGTCACATATATATGATCGGTATCATACAACGAACAAACCAATGAAGTTTGATAAAATTCAGGAAATGTATGTGGATGTTATTAGACATTTCCTGTTTCTCATTTCTCGCCATAATTTCCACGCCTCGCTACGGGCAAACCGTTCAAGATATCAAAAATCCCCTCGCAATTTTTCGTCCCCAATGTCTTGAGATCATGTTCACCGAGTTTCGTGGCGAACGGGTTGAAAACCTCAGAGGAGTATTTCAAATTCCAGAGCATGCTTTTTTTAAACAGCCCTGAATAGCTGACTTCCTGTTGGGCGGAGCCTATGACATAAAGTGTGAAAGTTGTTCGGCTCAATGAGATCTATAAGTGTACCGAGTTTCATATAAATACATGCAAGTCTGTGTGAGCTATGGTTCAAGATTTCTGAAGGTGTTCCAGGGGGCGCTGTAGAGTCCCTGTGCCACGCCCGGGTCCCAGCCTGTGCGGCGTCCTGATGGCCGCAGATTCCAATGTGTGTGCCAATTTTCAAGAGTTTTTGAGCATGTTAAGGCCCCTAAAATCCCCCGGAAGGTTAAATAAAAAATAAAAAAAATAATAAGAAATATAGCTGCAAGCAGCGATGGCGGGCTCAAGCCACCAATGCCATCGCCACCCCGGTGGCATCAGGTAAACTGTGTCCAGCGGGCACATGCATTCACAATATCCCTCTGGCAGTGAGGTTTTAAAGGATATGGCGGTTAAAGGGTTAATCCGAATCATCTAGACTTTAAAATCACATTCACAGAACAATATATATATATATATAACTTTAGTAACACTTTACGATAAGATTTCATTTATAAACATTATGTTAACATGAACAATATTTATATAGCATTCATTCATGTCAGTTAATATTCCAAACTTAAACATTAAAACATTGTTTTATTGTGATTTTTTTCCAAGCACATTTTACCAATCCCAAACCATATCAATCTTAATAACTACCATTATTTTTTATTTAATCATTTATGAGTGCTATACAATAGTCCAGGAAAGCTGGAAGAGAAAAACTCCTTATATTCATGTGCAGAATTATTAGGCATGTTTTCTTTTACAGATGAAATGCACTAAAAAAGAGTTTTAACTCAAACTGTTTTAACTCAAAGTCGAAAATTATGAAATACCCATGAGAAATATCAAACACAAATGCAATACAGAAATGGATAAGTTAAGACTTGACCATTGTACAAAAATGCTGACTGGGTCATGAGGTCAGAAAAGAAGAAGAAAAAAAAAACAGGTCAAGAAGAACTGACAAAAATAATTGCAAAATAATTAGGAATTAATGTGAAGATTAATTTTTAGTCAGTTCTGCAAGACAGACTTTCAGGAAAGGAGGTGGAATAAAAATGAGCTCCTAAATCTTAATCCCGGATTCTGGAAGATATATTCCTCAAACCATCAGACAAGAGGAGGTGGTGCTGGTCCTTCACGAGTCACTCTAATCGGTTCATAAAGCCTATATATAAAGTCTTAATATATAGTATTTCACAATACTTCATGGTATTCTAATTAAATCATTTTTTGGAATCTTTGATTTCTCAGAACCTGACACATTGTAATTCTGAGACTCCAGGAAAGTGGCAGTTCTGTAAAATGTTGGCGCTGGAGACTAAATGCACCCTGATAGTTTCACACCTAATTCACTTAACACACACACACACACACACACACACATTACCCACAGTGACAGAGGGACTGAGTGACATCAGATGTATGATAGTTTTTTTAATTTTCTATCATCCATATAGTGTTGTATAGTCATGAAACTATGGTCATGAGACCAGTCATTCTGAGGAAATATGCCTCAGAATGACTTGGTCTTCTATGTGTACATTTTTTTTTTTTAAGTGTTTAGAAGCTGCACTTTAAAAAAATAAAAAGACATTTACTGGTTCCTTTTTACTATTATTTCAAAAAATCATCACGGCAAAACCATTCAAGCTATCCAAAATTCATTCACACCTATTCTGTAAGATTAATTCTTTAAACAGTGGTAAAAGAGGATGTGGTGCTGAACCTTCAAGAGTCACTCAAAACGTATCTGTCCATAAAGCCTATAAAGAATTATTCTTAATATACAGTTCAAAATACTTCAGCTTGTTATTCTAATTAAGTGAGGGTCATTTTATCAGTAAAATATATACAATTCATTTTTTTTTTGAAAGATTTCTATAAATGATTTAAATCATACTCGTTTCTACAATAATTATTTAAAAGTAATCCTATAGCTCCCTCTGGTGGCCATTATTGGTACTAAGAATTGCAAGCTTGATTTATAAGTTATGATAGTTTAAATTTTATGCTGGCTCTTGAAAATGATAAAGCTATGAAACTTACTGTGCTTCCTTCAAATGAGGACTTCTACTTATATAAAAAATTATGAAGATTTAGAATGAAAAATTGTAAAGATATAGTAAAATAACTATTGTATTTTTTTATGTTACTTTAATAAATCTCTATGGAAAACACCATTTAAGCTATCCTAAACCCATTCACAATTTAACATCTCAGTATATAGGCATAATGTTGAAAAAGGAGTATGGAGTAGTATGAGTAGGAGTATGAATTCATTTGCAGGCTTTATCATAAATCCACAATAAAATTTCTGAGTTCTGTATCAATCTGTGTTGTTGTTTGTTTATTTTTATCTTTTATTTTTCATAGGAAGATAACTTACTCTCATTTTTAATAAATGTGCTTATAAACCAAGGACAAGCTATTTATAGCTGTATTTATAAACTGCTTACTACTGAGTATTGATATTGGGACAAGGCTTTATAAAGCATGAACTGACTATTTAATAATGAGTGCAGTTATTATAAAGTGTTATCAATGAATTTGCTAATGTTAACAAATTAGACATTATTTTACAGTGTTATCAAATCCTTAAATGACTCATAAGCATTTGTGAAAGTTCTGCTTGCATTACAGCTTAGTATTGATCTGTGAGCTGAACAGATTTACTGTTACATCCATGAGATTATGTAAATTAAAATAAATATAATGTCACAGGATGTCATAGGTCAGTATCAAATGAGTTTGAAATTATTATTTGCAGCACAAATAAGGTTTTTTTAGGATTTTTAAAAATCCCTAAAACTGTCAGAAAAAGGTTAAGGCCTAAGCTATTTCTATGTGAGTGGCTAATTTTATTTTTGTTTTTATAATTGTAATACACAAACTATGAAATTATACAAAATGTATAAAAAGGTAAATAAATAAATACGCACACATTAAAAAAGCAGCCAAGTCGAATGAGTTTCCTTTTTTATATAGATTAAAATTGAAGACAGAAGCAAGTGGTAAATGTGGTCACTTTAATATTCAAATCCAGTAGATCCAGTTTATGTTCACGTGGCTGTTTTCGTTTATATTCGCCAAGCTATTATGTGTTTTGAAATAATCTTGTCCGTTATGTGTTCGTTCGTACGACGAAAGACAGAATCCTGCAGCTCGAGAGATATATGTTATTCTGCCAGTCGCGCTTTCAAATAGTCTTGCACACTTAAACAGGTCACAAACACCTGCATTTAGCTCTTGTTGTGTTACAATGGGTTTATTGTGTGCATTTGTGGTAATATTTTATTTAAAAAAGCTCTTAAACAAGAATAAATTCGTTTGTTTTGAGCTGGACACTGTACGCGCTGATCGGAGGCGTGATTTCAGATAGGCAGCCACAAATATTTCATTTTCACACAAACAGTTCAAAAACATCTTAATTTAGCTCTTGGTGTGTTCTAATTGGTTGAATTGTGTGATATCGCTGTAATAATTTATTTTTAAAAGCTTTAAAACAGGAATAAATTCGTTTTTTCTGAGCTCATCATTCCAGATGCTCATGCTCAGAGCGGTGATTCATCTCTCGTGTTTCTCACGTATCACTGACCACACATCCATTATTAATGAGCCCTGACCTGATAATAATCATATATGTTGGTTTAGCTTGTCAGTGTGAATTAAATCCAAGTATTTATTTGTATTTTAACCGATTTAAAAGAGAAACTAAATCTCCGGTAATTGCACCTGTAGGGGCGCAATTTCTCTCAGACAATGGAAGTCTGAAGCACATATACTCAAACAGAGGGACAGAGTGATATGAGATGTCTGACAGTTTTTTAATTTTCTATTATCCATACAGTGTTGTAAAGTCGTGAAACTATCCATATTTACTCAGAATGACTTTTTGTCTGTATGAAAAAAGGTTTTGAAGTGTTTGGAATTTAAAAATGCAGGAAAATTAATAATTCCAGTTTTACTGTCATTAAAAAAAATCACCACGACAAAACCGTTCAAGCTATCCAAAATCCATTGGCAATTTAAGTTGTTTAAAATGTTTTGGCATCATGTAGACAAAGTTTGGTGTGTATAGTGTTACTCTCCTCTGAGCAGTATGCATTAATTCACAGCTAAATGTAAAAAAAAATCCACATTCAAATCAAAATAGCTGACTTCCTGTTGATCGTAGCTGATGACTGTGAATTAGAAAGTTGTCCGTCTTGATAAGAACAATTTTTGTACCGAGTTTGGTGTCTGTAGCTAAAACTAACCCCCCCACTTTTGACAAAAGGTGGCGCTATAGAGTGCCTCTTCCACGCCCTCTTATGAACTTTTGCCAGTGTCTAGTTATCATAAATACTGATATGTGTTCTGAGTTTGATGAAATTCTAAGCATGTTATATGCCTCAAAATCACCTGAGAAGTATTCCAGTTTGACATGTTGCCACGGCAACAATATTTTTAGATATCAATATCCCCCAGCAGATTTATATCGGCTGTGTTTTAACATTATTCTGATGAAGTTTGAAGCAAATCGAGTAAAAATAAGATGCTGAATTCAAAGCATTTTGAAAATGACACACTTCCTGCTGCCAGTTGGTGGCGCTATAACTTTGACTCCTAATAGTCACATATATGCGATCGACATCATACAACGAATAATCTGATGAAGTTTGATTAAAATCAGGAAATGTATGTGGATGGTATTAGACACTTCCTGTTTCTCAATTTCTCGCCATAATTTCAACGCCTCGCCACGAGCAAACCGTTCGAGATATCAAAAATCCCCTGGCAATTTTTCATCCCCAATGTCTTGAGATCATGTTGACCGAGTTTGGTGGCAATCGAGTAAAAAACCTATGACAAGTATTTCAAATTCCAGAGCATGCGCTTTTTACATAACTCTAAATAGCTGACTTCCTGTTGGGCGGAGCCTATGACATGCAATACGAAAGTTGTTCGGCACGATGAGATCTATATGTGTACTGAGTTTCATATGAATATGTGCAAGTATGTGTGAGCTATACATCAACATTTATGACTGTGTTCCAGGGGGCGCCGTAGAGCCCCTGTGCCACGCCCGGGTCCCAGCCTCTGCAGGCTCCTAAAGGCCACAGATTCCAAAGTGTGCGCAAATTTTCAAGAGTTTTTGAGTATGTTAAGGACCCCAAAAGCCCCCACAACTTTGACGAAAAATATGAATACTAAACCCAAATAGCCAACTTCCTGTTGGGCGGAGCCTATGACATGCAGTACGAAAGTTGTTTGGTTTGATGAGATCTACATGTGTACCGAGTTTCGTGTGTCTACGTGCAAGTATGTATGATATATGGCCCTCAGTATTCCAGGGGGCGCTGTAGAGCCCCTGTGCCACGCCCGTGTATCAGTCTCTGCCCGGCCCTAATGGCCGCAGGTTCCAATGTGTGTGCCAATTTTCAAGACTTTTTAAGCATGTTAAGGGCCCCAAAAGCCCCCGAAACCTTGAAGAAAAATAATAAATATAATAAATATAGCTGCAAGCAGCGATGGCGGGCTCAAGCCACCAATGCCATCGCCACCCCGGTGGCATCAGGTAAACTGTGCCCAGCGGGCACATGCATTCACAATATCCCTCTGGCAGTGAGGTTTTAAATGATATGGCAGTTAAAGGGTTAATCCGAATCATCTAGACTTTAAAATCACATTCACAGAACAATATATATATATATATATATATATATATAACTTTAGTAACACTTTACAATAAGATTTCATTTATAAACATTATGTTAACATGAACAATATTTATATAGCATTCATTCATGTCAGTTAATATTCCAAATTAAACATTAAAACATTGTTTTATTGTGATTTTTTTTCCAAGCACATTTTACCAATTCCAAACCATATCAATCTTAATAACTACCATTATTTTTTATTTAATCATTTATGAGTGCTATACAATAGTCCAGGAAAGCTGGAAGAGAAAAACAGGTCAAGAAGAACTGACAAAAAGAATTGCAAAATAATTAGGAATTAATGTGAAGATTAATTTTTAGTCAATTCTGCAAGACAGACTTTCAGGAAAGGAGGTGGAATAAAAATGAGCTCCTAAATCTTAATCCCGGATTCTGGAAGATATATTCCTCAAACCATCGGACAAGAGGAGGTGGTGCTGGTCCTTCACGAGTCACTCTAATCTGTTCATTAAGCCTATATATAAAGTCTTAATATATAGTATTTCACAATACTTCATAGTATTCTAATTAAATAATTTTTTGGAATCTTAGATCTCTCAGAACCTGGCACATTGTAATTCTGAGACTCCAGGAAAGTGGCAGTTCTGTAAAATGTTGGCGCTGGAGACTAAATGCTCCCTGATAGTTTCACACCTAATTCACTTAACACACACACAAACACACACACACACACACACACACATTAACCACAGTGACAGAGGGACAGAGTGACATCAGATGTATGATAGTTTTTTAATTTTCTATCATCCATATAATGTTGTATAGTCATGGAACTATGCATATTTCCTCAGAATGACTTGTCTGCTATGTGTACATTTTTTTGAAGTGTTTAGAAGCTGCACTTTAAAAAAATAAAAGACATTTACTGGTTACTTTTTTACTGTTATTTCAAAAAATCACCACGCAAAATCATTCAAGCTATCCAAAATTCATTCACACCTGTTCTGTAAGATAAATTCTTTAAACAGTGGTAAAAGAGGATGTGGTGCTGAACCTTCAAGAGTCACTCAAAACGTATCTGTCCATAAAGCTTATAAAGAATTATTCTTAATATACAGTTCACAATACTTCAGCTTGTTATTCTAATTAAGTGAGGGTCATTTTATCAGTAAAATACATAAAATACATATTATTTTTCTTTGAAAGATTTCTATAAATGATTTAAATCATACTTGTTTTACAATAATTATTTAAAAGTAATCCTATAGCTCCATCTGGTGGTCATTATTGGAACTAAGAATTGCAAGCTTGATTTATAAGTTATGATAGTTTTAATTTTATGCTGGCTCTTGAAAATGATAAAGCTATGAAACTTACTGTGCTTCCTTCAAATGATGACTTCTACGTATATAAAAAATTATGAAGAGTTGGAATGAAAAATTTTAAAGATATAGTAAAATAACGATTGTATTTTTTTATGTTACTTTAATAAATCGCTATGGCCACACCATTTAAGCTATCCTAAACCCATTCGCAATTTAACATCTTCAGTATATTAGCTTCATGTTAAAAAAGTTTGCTGTGAACTTGTGTCTTCTTGGAGGAGTATGAATTCATTTACAGGCTGATTTTATCATAAATCCACAATAAAATTTCTGAGTTCTGTATCAATCTGTGTTGTTGTTTGTTTTTTTTTATTTTTTTTATTTTTCATAGGAAGATAACTGACCCTTTACTCTCCTTTTTAATAAATGTGCTTATAACCCAAGAACAAGCTTTTTATAGCTGTATTTATAAACTGCTTACTACTGACTATTAATATTGGGACAAGGCTTTATAAAGCATGAACTGAATATTTACTGTTTGAGTTTGAAATTATTATTTGCAGCACAAATAAGGTTTTTTAGGATTTTTAAAAATCCCTAAAACTGTCAGAAAAGGATAAGGCCTATAAGATTTTATGTGAGTGGCTAAATTTATTTGTTTTTATAACTATAATGCATAAACTATGAAATTATACAAAATGTATAAAAATGTACAACAGTTATTCTTTTCCAATGTTTTTTATTTATTTATTTATTTAATTTTTTTTATTTTATTTACATTTCAAAACATTTGCCTACTGCAATCATTCTAAACAGCTTGAATAAAACCTGTCAATATTTATTATAGACCACTGTAACTGTGTATAATCTAACAAACAAGTTTATTATGAAAATAAAAGTGTACACCAGATAAATTGGACGATAAAGAAATTGCTAACAATAGTATAATAGAGCATGTTTTAGGTTTTTAGGCGTTTAGATGCAGAAATGGACAAATCAAATGTAAAATAAAATGTAATTGATTTAATTAAATATAGATTAATTCTTGTTAGAGCAAAATAATAAATAAATAAATAAATAAATAAATAAATAAATACGTACACACATTAAAAAAAGCAGCCAAGATGAATGAGTTTCATTTTTTATATGGATCAAAATTGAAGACAGAAGCAGCTGGTATATGCGGTCACTTAATATTAAAATCCAGTAGATCCATTTCAGATTTATTTCTCAACAGTTTATGTTCACGTGGCTGTTTTCGTTTATAGTCGCCAAGCTATTATGTATTTTGAAATAATCTTGTCCGTGATGTGTTCGTTCGTACGACGAAAGGCAGAATCCTGCAGCTCGAGAGATATATGTTATTCTGCCAGTCGCGCTTTCAAATAGTCTTGCACACTTAAACGGGTCACAAACACCTGCATTTAGCTCTTGTAGTGTTACAATGGGTTTATTGTGTGCATTTGTGGTAATATTTTATTTAAAAAAGCTCTTAAACAAGAATAAATTCGTTTGTTTTGAGCTCGACACTGTACGCGCTGATCGGAGGCGGTGATTTCAGATAGGCAGCCGCAAATAATTCATTTTCACACAAACAGTTCAAAAACATCTGAATTTAGCTCTTGGTGTGTTCTAATTGGTTGATTGTGTGATATCGCTGTAATAATTTATTTTTAAAAGCTTTAAAACAGGAATAAATTCGTTTTTTCTGAGCTCTTTACTCCAGACGCTCGTGATCACAGCGGTGATTCATCTCTCCTATTTCTCACGTATCTCTGGCCAGAAATAATTTATCCATGAGCCCTGAACCGGTAATAATCAGATATGTTGGTTTAGCTTGTCAGTGTGAATTAAATCTAAGTATTTATTTGTATTTTTAACCGATTTAAAAGTGAAAGTAAAAGTCCGGGAATTGAACCTGTAGGGGCGCTATTTCTCTCAGACAATGGAAGTCTGAAGCACATATACTCAAACAGAGGGACAGAGTGAGATGAGATGTCTGACAGTTTTTTAATTTTCTGTTATCCATACAGTGTTGTAAAGTCGTGAAACTATCCATATTTACTCAGAATGACTTTTTTTCTGTACGAAAAAAGGTTTTGAAGTGTTTGGAATTTAAAAATGCAGGAAAATTAATAATTCCATTTTTACTGTCATTTAAAAAAATCACCACGACAAAACCGTTTAAGCTATCCAAAATCCATTGGCAATTTAAGTTGTTTAAAATGTTTTGGCATCATGTAGACAAAGTTTGGTGTGTATAGTGTTACTCTCCTCTGAGCAGTATGCATTAATTCACAGCTAAATGTAAAAAAAAATCCACATTCAAATCAAAATAGCTGACTTCCTGTTGATCGTAGCTGATGACTGTGAATTAGAAAGTTGTCCGTCTTGATAAGAAAAATTTTTGTACCGAGTTTGGTGTCTGTAGCTAAAACTAACCCCGCCACTTTTGACAAAAGGTGGCGCTATAGAGTGCCTCTTCCACGCCCTCTTATGAACTTTTGCCAGTGTCTAGTTATCATAAATACTGATATGTGTTCTGAGTTTGATGAAATTCTAAGCATGTTATATGCCTCAAAATCACCTGAGAAGTATTCCAGTTTAACATGTTGCCACGGCAACAATATTTTTAGATATCAATATCCCCCCAGCAGATTTATATCGGCTGTGTTTTAACATTATTCTGATGAAGTTTGAAGCAAATCGAGTAAAAATAAGATGCTGAATTCAAATCATTTTGAAAATGACACACTTCCTGCTGCCAGTTGGTGGCGCTATAACTTTGACTCCTAATAGTCACATATATGCGATCGACATCATACAACGAATAATCTGATGCAGTTTGATTAAAATCAGGAAATGTATGTGGATGGTATTAGACACTTCCTGTTTCTCATTTCTCGCCATAATTTCAACACCTCGCCACGAGCAAACCGTTCGAGATATCAAAAATCCCCTGGCAATTTTTCATCCCCAATGTCTTGAGATCATGTTGACCGAATTTGGTGGCAATCGGCAAAAAAACCTATGACAAGTATTTCAAATTCCAGAGCATGCGCTTTTTACATAACTCTAAATAGCTGACTTCCTGTTGGGCGGAGCCGAATGACATGCAGTACGAAAGTTGTTCAGCACGATGAGATCTATATGTGTACTGAGTTTCATATTAATACGAGCAAGTATGTGTGAGCTATACATCAACATTTATGACTGTGTTCCAGGGGGCGCCATAGAGCCCCTGTGCCACGCCCGGGTCCCAGCCTCTGCAGGCTCCTAAAGGCCACAGATTCCAAAGTGTGCGCAAATTTTCAAGAGTTTTTGAGTATGTTAAGGACCCCAAAAGCCCCCACAACTTTGACGAAAAATATGAATACTAAACCCTAAATATCCAACTTCCTGTTGGGCGGAGCCTATGACATGCAGTACAAAAGTTGTTTGGTTTGATGAGATCTACATGTGTACCGAGTTTCGTGTGTCTACGTGCAAGTATGTATGATATATGGCCCTCAGTATTCCAGGGGGCGCTGTAGAGCCCCTGTGCCACGCCCGTGTATCAGTCTCTGCCCGGCCCTAATGGCCGCAGGTTCCAATGTGTGTGCCAATTTTCAAGACTTTTTAAGCATGTTAAGGGCCCCAAAAGCCCCCGAAACCTTGAAGAAAAATAATAATAATAACAAATATAGCTGCAAGCAGCGATGGCGGGCTCAAGCCACCAATGCCATCGCCACCCCGGTGGCATCAGGTAAACTGTGCCCAGCGGGCACATGCATTCACAATATCCCTCTGGCAGTGAGGTTTTAAAGGATATGGCAGTTAAAGGGTTAATCCGAATCATCTAGACTTTAAAATCACATTCACAGAACAATATATATATATATAACTTTAGTAACACTTTACAATAAGATTCCATTCATAAACATTATGTTAACATGAACAATATTTATATAGCATTCATTCATGTCAGTTAATATTCCAAACTTAAACATTAAAACATTGTTTTATTGTGATTTTTTTCCAAGCACATTTTACCAATTCCAAACCATATCAATCTTAATAACTACCATTATTTTTTATTTAATCATTTATGAGTGCTATACAATAGTCCAGGAAAGCTGGAAGAGAAAAACAGGTCAAGAAGAACTGACAAAAAGAATTGCAAAATAATTAGGAAATAATGTGAAGATTAATTTTTAGTCAATTCTGCAAGACAGACTTTCAGGAAAGGAGGTGGAATAAAAATGAGCTCCTAAATCTTAATCCCGATTCTGGAAGATATATCCTCAAACCATCGAACAAGAGGAGGTGGTGCTGGTCCTTCACGAGTCACTCTAATCTGTTCATAAAGCCTATATATAAAGCCTTAATATATAGTATTTCACAATACTTCATGGTATTCTAATTAAATCATTTTTTGGAATCTTAAGTCTCTCAGAGCCTGACACCGAGTAATTCTGGAGACTCCAGGAAAGTGGCAGTTCTGTAAAATGTTGGCGCTGGAGACTAAATGCTCCCTGATAGTTTCACACCTAATTCACTTAACACACACACACACACACACATTACCCACAGTGACAGTGGGACTGAGTGACATCAGATGTATGATAGTTTTTTAATTTTCTATCATCCATATAGTGTTGTATAGTCATGAAACTATTGTCATGAGACCAGTCATTCTGAGGAAATATGCCTCAGAATGACTTGTCTTTTATGTGTACATTTTTTTTTAAGTGTTTAGAAGCTGCACTTTAAAAAAATAAAAAGACATTTACTGGTTCCTTTTTTACTATTATTTCAAAAAATCACCACGACAAAACCATTCAAGCTATCCAAAATTCATTCACACCTGTTCTGTAAGATTAATTCTTTAAACAGTGGTAAAAGAGGATGTGGTGCTGAACCTTCAAGAGTCACTCAAAACGTATCTGTCCATAAAGCCTATAAAGAATTATTCTTAATATACAGTTCACAATACTTCAGCTTGTTATTCTAATTAAGTGAGGGTCATTTTATCAGTAAAATTCCTAAAATACATATTATTTTATTTGAAAGATTTCTATAAATTATTTAAATCATACTCGTTTCTACAATAATTATTTAAAAGTAATCCTATAGCTCCCTCTGGTGGCCATTATAGGTACTAAGAATTGCAAGCTTGATTTATAAGTTATGATAGTTTTAATTTTATGCTGGCTCTTGAAAATGATAAAGCTATGAAACTTACTGTGCTTCCTTCAAATGAGGACTTCTACTTATATAAAAAATTATGAAGAGTTAGAATGAAAAATTTTAAAGATATAGTAAAATAACTATTGTATTTTTTATGTTACTTTAATAAATCTCTATGGCAACACCATTTAAGCTATCCTAAACCCATTCACAATTTAACATCTCAGTATATTGGCATCATGTTGAAAAAGGAGTATGGAGTAGTATGAGGAGGAGTATGAATTCATTTACAGGCTGATTTTATCATAAATCCACAATAAAATTTCTGAGTTCTGTATCAATCTGTGTTGTTGTTTGTTTATTTTTATCTTTTATTTTTCATAGGAAGATAACTTACTCTCCTTTTTAATAAATGTGCTTATAAACCAAGGACAAGCTATTTATAGCTGTATTTATAAACTGCTTACTACTGACTATTAATATTGGGACAAGGCTTTATAAAGCATGAACTGACTATTTACTAATGAGTGCAGTTATTATAAAGTGTTATCAATGCATTTGCTAATGTTAACAAATTAGACATTATTTTACAGTGTTATCAAATCCTTAAATGACTCATAAGCATTTGTGAAAGTTCTGCTTGCATTACAGCTTAGTATTGATCTGTGAGCTGAACAGATTTACTGTTACATCCATGAGATTATGTAAATTCAAATAAATATAATGTCACAGGATGTCATAGGTCAGTATCAAATGAGTTTGAAATTATTATTTGCAGCACAAATAAGGTTTTTTTTAGGATTTTTAAAAATCCCTAAAACTGTCAGAAAAAGGTTAAGGCCTAAGCTATTTCTATGTGAGTGGCTAAATTTATTTTTGTTTTTATAATTGTAATACACAAACTATGAAATTATACAAAATGTATAAAAAGGTAAATAAATAAATACGCACACATTAAAAAAGCAGCCAAGTCGAATGAGTTTCCTTTTTTATATAGATTAAAATTGAAGACAGAAGCAAGTGGTAAATGTGGTCACTTTAATATTCAAATCCAGTAGATCCAGTTTATGTTCACGTGGCTGTTTTCGTTTATATTCGCCAAGCTATTATGTATTTTGAAATAATCTTGTCCGTGATGTGTTCGTTCGTACGACGAAAGACAGAATCCTGCAGCTCAAGAGATATGTTATTCTGCCAGTCGCGCTTTCAAATAGTCTTGCACACTTAAACGGTCACAAACACCTGCATTTAGCTCTTGTTGTGTTACAATGGGTTTATTGTGTGCATTTGTGGTAATATTTTATTTAAAAAAGCTCTTAAACAAGAATAAATTCGTTTGTTTTGAGCTCGACACTGTACGCGCTGATCGGAGCGGTGATTTCAGATAGGCAGCCACAAATATTTCATTTTCACACAAACAGTTCAAAAACATCTGAATTTAGCTCTTGGTGTGTTCTAATTGGTTGATTGTGTGATATCGCTGTAATAATTTATTTTTAAAAGCTTTAAAACAGGAATAAATTCGTTTTCTCTGAGCTCTTTACTCCAGACGCTCGTGATCACAGCGGTGATTCATCTCTCCTATTTCTCACGTATCTCTGGTCAGAAATAATTTATCCATGAGCCCTGAACCGGTAATAATCAGATATGTTGGTTTAGCTTGTCAGTGTGAATTAAATCTAAGTATTTATTTGTATTTTTAACCGATTTAAAAGTGAAAGTAAAAGTTCGGGAATTGAACCTGTAGGGGCGCTATTTCTCTCAGACAATGGAAGTCTGAAGCACATATACTCAAACAGAGGGACAGAGTGAGATGAGATGTCTGACAGTTTTTTAATTTTCTGTTATCCATACAGTGTTGTAAAGTCGTGAAACTATGCATATTTCCTCAGAATGACTTTTTCATCTGTATGAAAAAATTCTTTGACGTGTTTGGAAGCTGCAATTTAAAAATACAATAATGATTCCCTTTGTAAGGTCATTTAAAAAAATCACCACGGCAAAACCATTCAAGCTATCCAAAATCCATTCACAATTTAAGTTCCTATCAGAAATACTGATGTGTGTTCAGAGTTTTGTGAAATTCTAAGTATGTTATTTGCCTCAAAATCACCTGAGAAGTATTCCAGTTTGACATGTTGCCACGCCAACAATTTTTTAGATATCAATATCCCCCTTGCAGATTTATATCGGCTGTGTTTTAACATTATTCTGATGAAGTTTGAAGCAAATCGAGTAATAATAAGATGCTGAATTCAAATCATTTTGAAAATGACACACTTCCTTCTGCCAGTTGGTGGCGCTATAACTTTGACTCCTAATAGTCACATATATGCGATCGACATCATACAACGAATAATCTGATGAAGTTTGATTAAAATCAGGAAATGTATGTGGACGATATTAGACACTTCCTGTTTCTCATTTCTCGCCATAATTTCAACGCCTCGCCACGAGCAAACCGTTCGAGATATCAAAAATCCCCTGGCAATTTTTCATCCCCAGTGTCTTGAGATCATGTTGACCGAGTTTGGCGGCAATCGAGAAAAAACCTATGACAAGTATTTCAAATTCCAGAGCATGCGCTTTTTACATAACTCTAAATAGCTGACTTCCTGTTGGGTGGAGCCTATGACATGCAATACGAAGTTGTTCGGCACGATGAGATCTATATGTGTACTGAGTTTCATATGAATATGTGCAAGTATGTGTGAGCTATACATCAACATTTCTGACTGTGTCCAGGGGGCGCCGTAGAGCCCCTGTGCCACGCCCGGGTCCCAGCCTCTGCAGGCTCCTAAAGGCCACAGATTCCAAAGTGTGCGCAAATTTTCAAGAGTTTTTGAGTATGTTAAGGACCCCAAAAGCCCCCACAACTTTGACGAAAAAATGAATACTAAACCCTAAATAGCCAACTTCCTGTTGGGCGGAGCCTATGATATGCAATACAAAAGTTGTTTGGTTTGATGAGATTTATATGTGTACCGAGTTTCATGTGTGTCTACGTGCAAGTATGTATGATATATGGCCCTCCATATTCCAGGGGGCGCTGTAGAGCCCCTGTGCCACGCCCGTGTATCAGTCTCTGCCCGCCCTAATGGCCGCAGGTTCCAATCTGTGTGCCAATTTTCAAGAGTTTTTAAGCATGTTAAGGCCCCAAAAGCCCCCGAACGTTGGAAAAAAATAATAATAATAATAAAAAATAATCCTAAGGAAAACAATAGGGCTCTCGCCCTCCAGGCTTGAGCCCTAATAATAATGGAATAATTCCAAGAGGGAACAATAGGGCTCTCGCCCCTTC